>NW_006262339.1:20133804-20233637 GCF_000493195.1 Citrus x clementina
AACATGTTTTGTAAAATCTTACAATAGAATAAGATGTAGATCAATTCTAACTCGATGAAAATATATTGGTTGTTAGAAAAAAAAAACTAAATTAAAAATAAATATTTGAGAAAATATATTATTAAATAATAATAATTATTATTATTATTTTAATTTATTTACTTGAACTGAAGAAATCGTAATTAGAATGAGCTGTATTACCATTTATGTATTTATTTTATTTTAGAAACAAAATCAAAATGAGTTAAATTGTAAACCAATTGCTATAAAATCCTTAATTAATTTTTATTATAATAATAATTTTTTATTTTCATTTTTATTTTTATTATTATTCAAAAATTAATTATTAATAATAATTATCGTTAATTATTATTATTATTAACAATTTAATAAAAATTATTATTAATTATTGTTAATAGATTAATTAATTGGAATACTTTTTATTCTTGTTATTAATAATAACAATAATCTATTTAAAAAATATAAATATATTTATGATTATAATAAAATAATAATTATAATTATAATTCAATTAACAATAATTAAAAATTTTAATTAAATGAGGTTATTTTGAGAATTTAAAATTATAGGGGGGGTGAATTCGTACTCTAGAGTTTCAATAAAATAAAATTGAGTGTAAGGGGTTAAACAAAATTTTGCCAAATCAGAAAGTTTTATAGTATTCATGAATATAATATAAATAACATCAAATTTGGGGTGTTAGATGAAATTTCACAACCAGGCCGTAGGCGGACCCTTGAAAAAATTAACTCTTACCGACAGTGGGCCCTCCATTGGAAAAAAGTCAAAAAAAGGGGAAAATCGGGCTGGTAGAGTAGAAGGGTGCTCTATTTTTTTCATGAGATACATTATTAATTTATATAAACAATATAATTTTATAGTAAAATTGAACATTGACTCAATTAAATTATATGATTTAATAATGTATCTATACTAAAAAATTAAGAACACTTATACCTCAAGATTATGGATGGTAATTGTGCCCGCAAATCTGTCTAAATCCGTTCGCCAAAACCCGCCCGATGCGGATAATTTTGCGGGTTGCCTGCGGATTTGTTATTACAAATTGAAACCCGCATTTAGATGCGGGTGAGTTTGGTATTAGCCTAATATATGACGGATACCCGCATGGATATCCGTCAGACCTACAATGTTTATTTAAATATTTTTAATTGAAAAAATATTTAAATCTAAAAAATATATAAAGAAAATAATGTAATTATACAAAGTGCTAAATAACATCTTAGTAGACTTCATCCAAAGACGTTGGAGGCTTTAATGTGTGCTGAAAATTGGTTGTGTGCTAAATTTAATGGAATGAAAATGCATTTTTACTTCAATACAATATAATATCTGTTATACATTACAAACTTATAATCATCTATTTTTTTTCTTGATATACTTGTTACTTGTAGATGCATAATCTTCTAATAAAGTAGGAAATAGCAAATTGTCCGAAGATGAATATATTGTTGATGAGGTAAGGAACTAATTTTATTCAACTTAATTCATGAATTATTATATACTTATTATAATAATTGGGAAAAAAATCTTTGGGAAAAAAATCAATGAGTAATGGTTATTTACTTATATGGGCGAGGAAGCAAACGTTTCAATTAAAGAGTGTGTAAAATAAAATTTAGTTTTTTTTCAAAATTTATTTTTATATTTCACAAATTACAATAATATAAGCCCAATATGGCACCTTTAATAGTTAGCACATTCGATAAAATTATAAGTACGAAAAAATTAATAATTTGGTCTCATTAAATAGCAATCAGAGCCCATTGGCACCTTGGGCGCGCATGGGTTCGAGTTCAGCCCTGGGATTCAACTTCCTTGTATAATAGGGGTCTATTTGTCTCCTTATATTGAAGTAGAATCGATCTCCCTCCTATATTAATAGTGAATGTACATCTTTCTCTAGTTTTAAGTGAGGGTAGATCTTTCTCTAGTTTTAAGTGAGGGTTGACCTTCAAATTATGCTGTAATATAATTATTCAAAAGAATTTCGACTGATTTCTAATTGTAAATATTAATAACTCATGATTATAATATATCAGTGTATAAAAAAAAAAAATAGCAATCGGAGTTAAATAGCTCTTACTAATTTTTAAACCATTGCTTCCATTCATCAAAATCCATCTTATCAAATTGGATGTGCAACCATGACCACATTTCAAATTTTAAAGTACCTGCAACTGGTCAGCAGCTGGCAGTTGGGTATCATTTCCTTTGTTATGGGGCGCAGCAAACCGGCTAATTCAATTTTCACACAAATGTTCATGCTACACGTGGCAAGATCAGGAACGTATCTTGTCAAATGAAGGTCTTACAATATAACCCTTTTTTCAATAGCCTTTGTCATGCCGGCCCCATCAGGGGGGGAAGTTAAATTTTTTAATTTCCTTTCTCATGCCGACCCCACCACTGAATAAGACTCAAAATAAAATAAAAAAAGTCATTAAGATTGACCCGGCATTGAAAAGAAATAAAACAAAGTTTTTGAAACAATAAAATAGGGCCATTAGATTCGGTTTTTTTTTTTTTTTTCTGAGTATCGACACGTTAGAATTAAAAATTTATTAAGTTTATTTGTGCTGTTAAATTTATTGATTTAAACTTACGTCGATTTTATTATAGCAAAACTTATAATTTTTATTTTATATTAAAATATATTTGTCCTGTTATATTTATGAAAGATACATATACCGAAATCCAATAATATACTCGAGATAAGAAATTAGAGGCTCAAAGGAGTGGGTGGGATTCCAATTTGTAACCTCAAAGTTTAGCCATTGACTCTTTCATATTATTAGTTTATTGTGGCAGACAACAGATGAAGGAGAACCATGTGATATGATTATCGGCAACCAGCCCACCTTTACAAGTTAGGGTTGACAACTGGGGCCTCATTATGTTGCAGAAGAATAAAAGTGACGACAGATCTTGATTTGATAAGATATGGTTTTCACTTCTTTCTTTCTGCTATCGACAAGACACAAGACAGGTTAAATATGACTTGTCCATGCTATGTTATAAAAAATTGTAAGACCTTCATTTGACAAGATACGTTCCTGATCTTGCCACGTGTAGCATGAACATATGAGTGAAAATTGAATTAGCCGGTTTGCTGCGCCCCATAACAAAGGAAATGATACCCAACTGCCAGCTGCTGACCAGTTGCAGGTACTTTAAAATTTGAAATGTGGTCATGTTTGCACATCCCGTTTGATAAGATGGATTTTGATGAATGGAAGCAATGGTTTAAAAATTAGTAAGAGCCATTTAACTCCGATTGCTAATTTTTTTTTTATACACTGATGTATTATAATCATGAGTTATTAGTATTTATAATTAGAGATCGGTCGAAATTCTTTTGAATAAATATATTACAGCATAACCCGAAGGTCAACCCCTACTTAAACCTAGAGAAAGATCTACCCTCATTTAAAATTAGAGAAAGATCTGCCTTCACTATTAATACAGGAGGGAGATCAATTCTACTCCAATGTGAGGAGACAAATAGACCCCTATTATACAAGAGAGTTGAATCCCAGCGCTGGACTCGAACTCATGCGCCCAAGGTGCCAATGAGCTCTGATTGCTATTTAATGAGACCAAATTATTAATTTTTTCGTACTTGTAATTTTATCGAATGTGCTAACTATTAAAGGTGCCATATTGGGCTTATATTATTGTAATTTGTGAAATATAAAAATAAATTTTGAAAAAAACTAAATTTTATTTTACACTCTTTAATTGAAACGTTTGCTTCCTCACCCATATAAGTAAATAACCATTACTCATTGATTTTTTTCCCAAAGATTTCTCCTATAAATATTCTAGTCATTGCAGCACAACCGCTCTCTCTAATCTCTAACTCAGCAAAAGATACTCGAGAAATAGAAGCAATAGCAAAAGATACACGAGAAATGGATGCTATCATACAAGAATATATTTTGTTTCTTATCTATACCATTGATTTAATTGTAGCACAAAATTAGTACAAGAATGAATAATAATTATCATCATGCCATAAGGTCCCAATGCTTAGAATTGATAATGTTTATTGATTTTTAAGCAATTTTTTGAGTATTAGATTTTATGTAGAGAGAAATTCTTAAGATTAAGAGAAAAATGATTGTAATTTTGGTAGATGAGTTAGATGATTGTCAAAAGTATAAAAGCCTATTGCCTATAATTGTAAAATTTTACATAATTGGTAATTTAGTTATATAATATATTAATAAAATACATATATTAATATATTTGTTAAGGTGCAAGTAGCTCATCATAAAAATAATTACAAAGTCATCCAAACGTGTTAGCAAGC
The DNA here is from genome assembly GCF_000493195.1 of Citrus x clementina. Classification (NCBI taxonomy): domain Eukaryota; kingdom Viridiplantae; phylum Streptophyta; class Magnoliopsida; order Sapindales; family Rutaceae; genus Citrus; species Citrus x clementina. Next base: position 20,138,162 of record NW_006262339.1, read on the forward strand.
CAACAACAATCAGCGTGACATGCCGCTCGTTGGTGAAGTGAGTGTACTAATTTTTCCTTAATTTATCGAATGAGTTGTAAAGTTTAATGTAAATTTTAATGTTGTAAATTGTGGATGTTTATGGGAAAAGGACGTTTTGATCCTTAATGTTTAGGAAAAGAGGGGAAAAAAAACTCATTAGCATTTTTTTTAAAGAACTTATATATTCATATGACATGTTTGTTGGTAAACCTATTAATTTGGATGAAAAAAGGTTACAAATTAGTGGCATAATTTGTTGAACTTTTCATATAGTTTTTTAAATTTTATTATTTATAATCAAATAAAAGTAAAATCGGATTACCAATAGGGGAGAGACGTGTATCATTCTTTGATTGGTTGTCAAATTTTTAATATTGAAACTTTTATAATAAAAAAAATTGTTTTATTTTAAAGGAACTTTTATAGCCATGAACCATATGTATTGAGAGATGCATGAATTGATTAACCTGTCGTACTAGTTGTCCAAAACCCTTTTGAGTTTTTTAGCCCCAATACCTTTATTTTTGTTTAAATTGATAAGCATATGATTTAGGAAGTTATTTTATAATTTTATAATTTAGGTACTTTCATATTTTTATTTTTAATTAGAGTCAATCATGGAATGTGTTCTAATCTTTTATTTATATTATTATTGTGAATTAGTTTCACTTTTTAAGTTAACTTGAAAAAGTAAGTTTACTCTATTCTAAATATGGAGGTTTTGTTAATATTTTCAAACTTTTTGATTATTAAAAGATGCTTCTTTTATAATTTCTTTAGAAATCATCTATTAAAATCTCTCCTATAGAATCGTTTCAATTAGAGCGTTTTCTAATCTCGCTTAAAACGTCGTTAAAATCTCATTCAATCATTTGAATTAGAATGAAATCTAATCATGTAGCGATTAAAGCGTAATTTAACCATTTTGATCACTTTTGTTTAGTTCCACTCCATAATGATATCTAGTGTTTATTTACACTATTAATCCGCTAGCTTAGTTTATTATTAGAAGGATATCTAGTATTTATCAACCTATCATTTCGTTGGCTTGATTCAGTATTAGCATGTTATTTAGTGTTTATCTATCCCATGAATCCGTTTCCACTACCTTAGTTCTTCAATTGGTACTATAGCAGTTCTATACTAATTGCACAACTTTCCTACTACGCACATCCATCTCATGGAATCCACGCTTAGAAAAACAACCAAAGAAAAACAAAAATAAAAAATCCCAAATGTCGGCTTCTTCCACCACTACCATCGACTCCACCAGCGTCTACCGTCGCCCAACACTACCACCAAACTCACCAGCCACCACCTACCAAACTCCAGCCAACCTCGCCTTCAAGCCACCAGCAGAGTGTCCGCGAATCACCCAAATCCGCGAGCTCTCCACCCACTCACTGCTGCCAAACCACCAACCTTTTCCGTCAATATTTACACCACCACTGTAGTCCCCAGCAACCAGAGACCGTAAACGCAGCCATCTGTCGCCATAAAGCTTCCATAAGCCACCATACAAAACCGTCGAAACCATTCATTACACTTGAACAATGAAGAAAAAATTGGTTTGGACATTGGACACGCTGTGGAAAATTGTTTATTATTCAGGCTTGTTTCTGTTGGGAAAATATGCTCTTTAAAAGCATATGTGTTTATTTAATTGTAATAAACATTTTTTCTGATTACTAAAATTAATGAGATATTTTATTCAAATATCTTAATTGCATTAATATTTTTATTAAAGTCCATTTAATCATTTTATATGTATTTATGTGATCACCATGTGGATTCACAGAAGACATAAATACAAGTTATCTTATGATTAAATAAATTTTGTTCGCAGTTGATAAATAAAGTTGGGCACTTTATTTAGGTATAGACTGTAATAAATTCATTGAATGATTTATCTTAATCATGTATGAATTTATTGATGTAGTATGACTACATTGAACATGATCACATATGAGATTTAATTAACTTTATAATAACTGTCAGACTTATTAAATCTCATAGGCATTGATTTTACTGTAATCTTAATCTTGAGTTAATTATGATTTCATGATTGTAATTGTTATTCCATTTGAGTTACCAATGGGCATGACACATACTTGTAGTCTAGATTACCCGGTATCTTGGTGGGAACATTTATGAGTATTGGAGTTATGGATTAACAATATAGAATTTGTACAACACATCTCTTGATAGGTTTTCGGTACTTGATCATAGAATTCTCTGGCCAGAGTGTGTCAACATATTTAGTATGTTGAAAATGATCATTAGAGAAAACCAGTAAGGATCAAGGAATAAGATGCTATTAAATTGATTGGACAGTTGAGATATCAATTTAATTAACGATGTGGTACAAAGAATTGTGCAGTAAAGAAATCAATGTGGCTTGGGACGAATTATTATTCGAGCATACAATTATGGAAGTCAGTTCCAATCTTTTAGTGGAGTAGATTTGGAATTAAATAATTGGGCTAGTTTAATTACAGGCCTAATTATTGTAGCCACTATTGTATGTTCCCAAATGATCCCCGGGTTAACTCATTTAATTGACTGCACCAGTACTGGACTAATAAGCAAGATAACTAGTTATTTGGGTCAAAAGCCTAAATATATCATTTAGTGGGAGGCTCCATTTAATTAGCTTATGTGTAAAGGGCCTTATGTTATTTTACATGGTGGGTCCCCTATTAAATGAAAAGTAAGTGAGTTTTATTTTGGAGCATTATTTGGAGCCTAGGGTTTTCACTAAAGGGAGATATAAAATGCTTATTTTCTCTAAAGAAAAGGGAGCAGCCACTTTATACAGATCAGAGAAAAAGATTTTTCTCTCTATTGTTGAAAGAAAAATTTTCTCGTGCTAATTGCTTTGGTAGTGATAAAGGTGCTCACACGTCAAGTGTAGATCGAACCTGAGTCATAACCTGGAATATCATTGGTGACAGTTCGTGATCTAACAAGCGTGGTGGTGACGGATTGTGATCCAAAAGGAGTGGTGGTGGCGGATCGTGATCTAGGAGCCTAAATCACTTCAGCGGAAAAAGCCAACTCGGATTTTCAAGGTACAATTTCTAGAATACAAATTCTTATATATTATATGAGAGCGATCTTCAAAAAGTTTTATAAAAAATTTAAAAACCTAATTTTTCCCCAACAGTTTCAATGATAGTGATGCAGATGAAGAAATGGAAATTGTTAGCGTAGGGTTGTTTTCAAGATGAGGGGAATTGTTGCGTGTCATTACACTTTGTTACCAACAAAGTGTTGGCTCCACTGGCAATGGAGTCTCCTTAAGTGATTTGATTGAGTTTGCGCCCCAGTTCGAGTCGCAGGAAAGTCGCCTTTGTTGGGAGAACCTGTGCCTCTCGGTTCGAGCGGGGACTTCTAGTATGGGTTGTGGTACGGGCTTAAAGGTGCCTCCCACAGTTGGGGCCCTCCCCAGGATACCTCGTGGTCAAAACCAAAAAAAATATTAAGTAGTTATTTTGTTTTGCTGTGAATAATTTATTTCAGTGTCGATTATATTGAACCTAGTCAAGTGGTGGACTTATGTGGCGTTTGTTTTTTAACTTAATGACTTAAAGTGACTTAACTTAATTATTTAAGTTAATTAGAGGTGTTTGTTTTTATAACTTAATGAGACTTTTTAGATAATTTTGACTTAATAAAATAAGCCATTTTTTTTGACTTTTTACTTAATAGAGAAATCTGAATTAAGTTTTGCTAATGTCAAAAATATCCCTACTTTATAATTTATTTTTTATGTCTATCCCAAAACTCACCCATAAACATTTACCCCACATAAAAATTTCCCTATTTTTTCTTTCTTATATTATATACGATAAAATTTAAAATTTATGGTATTTTATATATTAAAATTCTAAAATAATTATATATTCACTTGAATATAGTTTTACTTATAAATGTTAAAATATTGTAGTATTTAATTTATTATTTATTTGACATTCAAATTTAATAAGGATACAAATGTAAAAGTACATATTTTCAGCTTTTTAAGTTGAAAAAAAAACAACTTAATACTTATTTTTTGAGATTCAGACAAAAAAACAAACATATTATTCAGATTCAGAGATTCAGATTTATTCAGAATTCAGATTAATTCAGGTCTATTCAGATTTCAGATAAAAAAATAAACGCCACCTTAGTCTAGGAGTCGTTAGGAGTTGTTAGGAGTTGTTGGCCACTTTACCTTTTTCACGCTGAGAGTTGCTTGCCTTTAGGAATAATCATTGTCTTTTTGTTTATAAAGCTTTGATAAATAAAGATTCATAAGTAACTCCGATTTTGAACAATATTGGCGAATTTTCACAAGGAGGTCCAGGGTTTCTTGAACGATCCTTATTTATATACATGCTTGCTTCTTAAATATTTCATGATGAATCCAAAATAAGCAAGACTCACAAGGCTAGGCAAGGAGAAACCTTACTACTGTTAATAGCGACTATCAACAAGCTCAGTATAGAAGTAGAACAGATTGCTAGCCCGGCAAATGAGTTGGTGATGTAGGACAAACCTACTCATAGTAAGAATATAAATTTATTTTTTTTAGTTTTATTAGGATTTATTTTATATTTTTCTTGTTTAAGTTATAGTCTTTTACTTATAAGGAATCATAATTTTATTAGAAATAGGATAATCCTAACTAGTATAAATAGGCTTGTTATGCTTGTTTCTTCACACAAGCTTCTCATCAATAATATTCAGTATTTTCTTAATTGAGATATTTTCTCCTTTGTGAGAGCCATTTTTCTTGAGTTTTTAAGAACATTCTATTAGAAAAAGAAAATTGCAGTGAGTGAACAATTAAAGCAAACAACAGCAAAAACAACAACTGGAAATCACAGAACGAACAACTAATAAACAACAGAAGTAATGAAAAAAAATAACGAAACAAAGAAAATAAACCCGAGGCTTGTAACACAGTTTCCTTAAAACAGATTTACCCCTATTGCAGTGCTTTAGATTTGCTGGTATATGTTTCCTGGGATGCAATGGGTGTGAATTATCCGTCAAGCACAGAAAAATAATTTCGGCAAACAACAACAGCAGAGAAACTCGATAAAAAATCAAGACGTTAGAAGGAGTAAAGAAAATTTTTAAGTGCTCTATGTGCTGGTTGCTCTATCAAAAAATAGAAGAGGAAGCTACCTTTTTATACACATGTGGGTATATAACAGTAGCATAAAATTAAATTTCTGAATTCAATACATGCGATTTAATCTTGTAACAGCCCATTGTATTTAAATAATTCAATTCAGCCTATTGAATTCAAAATTGAATCGTATAACAGTTCAAAATTTAATTTATAAATAATTGCGACGCTGTTAAGAAGCCATTGAATTGAGTAACAGCTCAAAAGTTAATTCACAAATAATTGTGAAACTGTTGGGCTGACATTTGCGTACGCAGGACGCACACGAGTTCAACCAAATCGGTCTTGGATTCGCACCCCCCCTTGCACACGCGCGTGTGGAAGAGCCTTTATCCTTAAAATTCTTGCTTATGCATGGATAAGTATCTATATATAAACACAAATCCCTTAGCTTATTTTTCCCTTGTGGGATAAGTCTCATTTCCTTTCAAATTTCCAATTTCAAGGGTGCACTTTGAGATTCAATTTCTCATTCACCCAAGCATCATTTTAAGTGAATAAATATACTATTTCAAAGTGTTCAAAGAGTAGAATCCGAACCTCTCAAGATTTTTCACTTTTGCTAAGTGGATCCCACTCAAAATGTGCCCTCAAAATAGCATATTAGTTGCTATTTTTTTAACACATACGCTAGAACGAAATCCAGTATCGCTTCCGCACTGTGTTAGTTGGTAGGGAACATTAATGCTCGAATGTAAAATTAAGACGAGCGTGAAAATTCTGTTGTACCAAAGGGCACATCAGATGCTCGACCAAATGCCAATAAGAATTGTCAAAGTTAGTCTCCAAGGTCTTATATGGCAAAAATTGTAAAAATTGATTTCTCGCATTAGGAAGAAAAAGTGTTAACGGCCAGCAACTCCTAACAACTCTTAGACTAAAGTGGCATTTAATTTTTTATTATGAAGAAAAAGTTATCAGATGCTCGACCAAATGCCAATAAGAATTGTCAAAGTTAGTCTCCAAGGTCTTATATGGCAAAAATTATAAAAATTGATTTCTCGCATTAGGAAGAAAAAGTGTTAACGGCCAGCAACTCCTAACAACTCTTAGACTAAAGTGGCATTTAATTTTTTATTAGGAAGAAAAAGTTATCAGACGCTCGACCAACTGCCAATAAGAATTGTCAAAGTTAGTCTCCAAGGTCTTATATGGCAAAAATTGTAAAAATTGATTTCTCGCATTAGGAAGAAAAAGTGTTAACGGCCAGCAACTCCTAACAACTCTTAGACTAAAGTGGCATTTAATTTTTAATTTTTTCATTTTTTATTAAAAATTGATTTCTCGCATTAGGAAGAAAAAATGTTAACGGCCAGCAACTCCAAACAACTCTTAGACTAAAGTGGCATTTAATTTTTTATCTGAAATATGAATGAGTTTAAAATTCTTTTAAGTTTGAATGAATTTGAATACGAATATTTAAATAACATCTTTGTTTTTCTTTTTTTAATATCTAATAAATAGCATTTTTCTGTTTTTATAAATAAAAATAAATTAATAGCCATGTACATGCCTAATGCTTTATTTGTATAGGATTAAATTAAGATTCTTTCTTAATCTAAACTTTTATTTGAGCAAATACAATCATACACTTCATAGTTAATACATAAAAACATAATAAAAAAATAAATCTTGAACATATATGAATAAAAATACACATGTACATGTTAAAAAGTAATGACAGTAACTTGTTTCTGAGTGATGAAGTGAGGAACGATTCCTAGAATTCATGGGCATTGGCGGGCTACTTATAGAACTCCATAACCCATAAATTACAAATAAAACATTCAAATCTGATGCCACCAAATCCAGCTCCAGTAACCAAGGTCATCAATTCATGCTTTGTCCGCTCCTTTCCTCCCGGATTTTGAGTCATCATCAGCACATCACCTTGGGAAATTATTTTTGATAGAGTTCTAGTCTCAGGCAGCTTTGGAAGTATTGTCTCCACAATAATTACCATTCCATCTTTTGGAATACTTTTGTAGCATTTCTTAAACAACTTCAAGCAATGTTCATCACTCCAATCGTGTAGTATCCACTACAAATTTTGAAATATTATGAAATTTGTTTAAGGATTGAACACTTAATATCTGCATATTAAACTTACCTTCATATAAATGGCATCACCTTTTGCAACATTTTGAAACATATCACCCTCTCCATGCTCAACACATGTACTACATATGATTTAGTTTCCTCTGTTAGGATCTGGTTATTGTTAGTGATATACCCTAAAGGCTAATCGAATGATGTTTGCTTTTAGGAAATTATTGTATTTGATTAGCATTTTGATGTTTATAAAATGGCAAAGTTATCTACATTCATAAATTAATTTAATGAATATAGTTCAAGAAGTAAAATAGTAAAGGAACATATTCTTGAGTTTGTCAAGAATATGAAACGTGTATCTTTTGTACTATACTTCTAAAATAGTTCCTAGTGGAGGATTTATGATTGGACGTCAAAGATTCCTATAAACACTAGCATGTGTTATGACTCCTTATGATATGTGATACTAAAATGGATGGTGAGTTTCATATCATTGACATGAGATGTCAAGTCAAACACATAGGTACTTGTTGCAAGAACAAGTTTACTGAACTTGACCAAATAATAATAAGCCATATGGTTTTGAGTGTTAATGGGTTATTATACATTGTGATAGACACTATGTTTAGTAATGGTCTTTAGACCTGAGGCATCACATATGTCTTGTACATAAACATCTCTGATATGTGAAAGCATAATGATTGATTCCTAATAAAGGAAGAGATCTAGCAATAACTGTCATGGTTGGCTATGTATGGAGACAAGTGTATAGCCAATATTGAATTCATCACTTTGTAATATACAAAAAGGATGTCCTTGTGAGATAATACGAATTGGCATGAGAAATCCTTGGCCAAGGTGAAATGTGTTTGAAGGAGTTCAAATTATATTTTTCATGCCAAGTTCATTTAGATATATTTTGAGATAAAGTATAAATGCTTAACACACGAAACCATAAGCCGTGCTTTTCTCTGGACATGGATGATGAAGAGACCAAGACATAGAGATACAATGGAATAGGTTCTATAGATCCAACAATTCTTATTATTTGGGTGGTTGTGAAATACTGTTAGGTGTCACTCATAACTTGTAGAAACCTTAAGATCATTATTGGTAAAGCGTATTAGCGATGTATCTTAAGGTCATTAGAAAAGTTCTAATTGATGACTAAAGAGTTTAGCATCATTAATGAATAAAGAGTTATCATTAAAATAGTTCTACTACCTTATACCAAAGAACCTAAAAGGCTACACACCTAATAGAAATGAAAAAGGAGTTACTAGAAAATGAGAAATTAAATTTCCTAATTTTAGGAAAATCGATATTTATATTATAATTCATTAAGAAGGAATATATATAAATATATCTTAAATATGATTTAAGATAGAAATTTAGATGTTCCATAAATAGTTTAAGGAACAAAATAAATTTCATAAATTCTCAATCAAACATTAAGTATAAAATCGAGCATGTAAAATGACCATATTGGACATGTTTCGGTTCATAAATGATTATGGACTTCTAGACCAATTTTGGGTTTAGAATTTGGGATTTTATTGGACCTAATATGGATTAGGAAAAAGCATAAGAACATGTCACAAGAGAATCCCACAATTAACCATTTGATTTGATCAAAATTGGCTTATATTAATTAAAGATAAAATTAATTAATTATGCTATTTATTTATTTAAAATTATTTTGATTAAATAAATTATTGAAGTGATAAGATCACATTCAATAAATAATGGCTTAGTGGGTGGGTTTAACTCATGATAATGTTTGGTGCCATTATTGAAAAGATAATGCTGGTTTTATTTGGTGGAATGAATCATCATGAACTAGCATTCATGTTTCTTCATTATCTCTCTTATTTCCAAACGACATTTGGTGATTCCAAATCCTATGAACTCCTAGAACATTTCTAAGTGTGAACGGATTAGAGGCATCACAATTGGGGTGCTTTAAGGATCTCAAATCGTGGAAAAACAGAAGTTGCTCGTGCAGTGGTCTATTTCCTAGACAGTGTTCTTACCTTGCTGTTTTCAGTCATTTTCTCCTACCTCACGAAGTCATTTATGAAATTACAAGTGCGGTAAACAAACTTCAATCTTTCCTCTTGATTTTTGTTTTTGAATGAAGTTGATCCGAGATTTCTAGAGCTTCCGCCATCCGTTTTAAGTTTACTGCACAAAAGTTGCGTTTTCAGGAACCTCATGGACAAATGTTGTCCTTCAGTTATATGGTGGACAGAGAATTCATAAGAGCACTAATATCTGAGTAAAAAATTTAGAACAACAAAAAATCGAATCTAATTTTTTCAGTAAATTGCAAATATGGTAAATCGAGTATGTTAATTTTAATATTCTTGGTCAATTTTCATTCAGCCTTTTTTCTTTTTACCATTTTCCAATTGATAATGTATCTTTCTTCATGAAAATCACATTAAAAAGAAAAAGAAAGAAATAGGAGATTGGCAAAAACCCAAATCTACTTTCTAATTGTCTTCTTAATTTCTCCATGATTTACATTGGGATGAGCCGTTAAAGAAAACTAGTTAAAAGCCACTAAACAAAGTCCCTGACATTGTTATAAATATAAATGATAGTTCATACCAGGACAATTTGGGTCATGCTTTATAACATGAGGCAAATCGAAATTGATGCCCTTAATGTGAGGATAATCTGAAGTGATGGCTTTATAGGTGCTGCCAAGGCAACCACCAACATCAACCAGTTGCTTTATTTGATTGAAACCCATGTAAGCCTCAAGGATTTTTTGAATGACCAAAAAAGTGTCATTGTACATCGTTGTCTTAAAAACTTCATTGAACCTAGGATCCAACAGGGTGGACAAAAAAGTCCGGGCCGGCCCGGTCCAGGCCTATGGGCTTCGGCCTGACCCTCACACATGAGGACCTGGGCAGGAGCTCAAGAAAAAAGATCAAATCAGGCCCAGACCCACTATTTTTTTTAAAAAAATTTATAAATTAGAATAATATAATTAAAATTGAAAAGTAACTTAAAAATAAAAAAGAAAACTTAAATTCTTAATTTATAAATCAATGACGATTCAAAAAAGCTAAAATTATGATACTAAACTCTCTTATGTGTTAATTAATTAAGAGAGTGTTTGAATTAGAGAATAAAATATTAAAGAAAATTAAATTTAAAATCTTTTATTTACTTTATTTATTATTTTACTTTGAAAATTTCATTTTCTTTAATTTATCTATGATTATAATAACTTGTTGATGATTAATTTATTTCAAATTTGTAATAATTTTAAAAAATTTAAAAAATAAATAAAGACCAAGCCCGACCCAAGCCCTTATGCTTAACTTCAAGCCCGACCCAAGCCTAATTTTTGACATCCCTAGGATCCAATCTTGGACACTCAAAAGCATGCATTCCATGGACTCAATCAAATGGAACTCCAGCTTCAATCATAGCTTCTTTCAGTTGGGACCTATACAATCAATTAATCAATCAGTCCAGAATTGGATTCGGATCTAGATCCTTTGTTCTTCTTATCATTTTGCATTTGGCTTAACACTTTTAGATACACTAATTGATGGTTGATAAAAACAAAAATAATAAAGGGATACAGTTAAATATATTTATGACGATGTATGCGTGTTGTAGTGAATTGATCTGCTTTATTTCTTCACAAGATCAACCGCTGCCCAAGACCTTGAACAAGATTAAACCGAGTTGCTGATTTGCAAGATTAAATCTGCAGAACTAAGGTTAGAACTATCAGAAACAACATTCAAGATTCAAGATCAAGTTTAAGGAAAAGCAATTCACAAACCAACAAGAGAAAACAGAGTGAGATTTACGTGGTTCAATTGTCCCTATAAGGGCACAAGCTAAATCCATGGGAGAAGCATTTTTATGGGCCTTGTATTGATTAACAGTGGAGAATTTGTTACGGAGTAGTACCAGAGATTACAGAGACTTATCTAGAACCAATCCTCTTCTCTCTCTTATTCTTATCTCTCAAGAATCACACACTAAAAAGGGCCTCGTTACTTAGCTTTATAACTGCATCAGTAACAAGAATCATGACTCCAGATTGCATAGCTTGCTAACATATGGATCACGAAAATAACGACTCTAAGCTAAGGCTGCTCACATGACTCTCCCATATATCACTTAAGTAATGCTCAAAACGACATGTTTAAATTACCATTCTGAAGTTGGTGGTTGTCGAAGCTAGCAAAAATAAATACCTACTCTAAATAAATTGTGTATTGTGTATAGTGATTGAGCAGGGTTGTGTCCACAGAGATCGGTAATTATTTAAATCCTTTTTAAAAAAGTAAATTACAAAATGGGGGGATTGTTGACAATAATAAAAATCAAATTAAAATAATAAGAATGCAAATTAAAATTGTAATTCAAATTGGGAAAATCTCTGGTTGAAGGAATTAACTCAGCTTGATTCGACTACTAATCATTGATTCAAATATAAATCATTACTACTTATGAATAGACCGGTTATAGCTACTGAGACCCTCTAATAGCCAATCTCTCCTTAACTAGTTGATAACCAAGGTACGACCATTGGTTATTTCCCTAATCAATAGACAACCCTAGATACGATTATATGATTTAATCAATTGACAGCCTGAAAAACCAGAGAGACCCAAATCCTAATCAACAAACGCATACGATGGTTCATTTAAATTATATTGTTTATTCTCATAACACAACGCACTGCTATGCTATTTGTCACAAACATTAAAATCTTCATACAATGAATCTTTTAATTAACAATAGATTAAGTTGATAATTAAATAGTGGCCAATTATCTAATTAACAAACATAATCATGACAATAATTTAGAGAATAAACAAATACCCAAAAAGCAATAAAACAATTAAAGCATAAGAAAGATCTCATAATAATGATGAATCAAAACTTTATTAACCTTCAACCAGAATAATAGGTTTAGTTCTTCATAGAGAGAAGAGAAAAATTTAGATCTAGGGTTTCTTTTTTTGTTTTTCACGTCTCCTTCAAAAATAAAATACTAATATCTAAAATATTATCTAAATATTAAATTCAAAATTACAAAAATAACCAAAAAGAGATTAGGGGATAATCTCTTGTTGCAAAGGTCTATTGACACATTGGATGTCATTTGTAAAAACTTGAAGCCTTGGGGGGCTTGGATAGTGAAATCCTCAAGCTTTGTTTGCTTGAAGGCGTGGACGTAGGCGATGATTGCCGAACTATGTAAAAATATTTGTGTTTGCTCTCTCTTCCCTTACTATTTTATTTTTTAGTATTGTGAAATTTATTTATTTTTAATTTCATTGAGGCATTAAATTAATTTGTTGTGTGGTTTGCTTAGCTTAAGTTTTAAAAACCCAATTCACCCCCTCTTGGGTTGCATAACTAGTATTTCACAAACATGATCTTTCCTCAAAGGGTCTTCATATCCTTCAGGTTGGGACATAAGTATTTCCTCTTGAAGTTTACCATGCAAGAAGGAAGTCTTGACATCAAGTTGATTAGGCTCCATGTCTTCGACTATTGTTAAGGCAAGAATTACCCTATTGGATGCATGCCTAACAATAGGAGAAAAAAACTTTTTTAAAATCTACCTCTTCCTTTTGTTGCTCCTTTGCAGCTAGCATTCTTTTGAATATTTTTCGTTTAGATCCACTCAAGCCATCTTTTACTTTGAAAATCCATTTCCATCAAGTCACTCTTCTATTGGCAAGCCTTTTAACCAATTCCCAAGTTTCATTCTTATAGAAAGAAGTCATTTCTTCATCCATAGCTTTCTGCCAATTCTCCTTTTCAGGACCCTGTACAACCTCTTTCAAGGTCTTAGGTTCTTCAACATCAATGTCCTGTACAGCTGCTAAAGTAAAGGCAATCATGTTTGCATAACCAAATCTCTTAGGTGGCTTCCTGGTTCTTCTCTTCCTATCCCTCGTGAGTTGATAGTTGTTGTAGGTTTTCTAGTACTATTGATGTCAATGTGTAAGTGTACACAACAAGTAATATAATGATTAGTACTCAAGATCGTCTCCACAGAGATTGTTGTTATGGGAATTGCTACAACAATTCTTGTTAGTGCAATTTTTATTCTCAATTAGAATAAAAACAAATTATGAAACTAATGAACTAATTAAAATAAAAATGCAATAAGAAAGATTGTTACAGCATTTGCTACAGCACTGGGTAGAATCCTTATGTATCCTCAGTTGTCACATGTTGAATGTCTTATATCAAAATGCAACTTAACAGTGACCAATTGTTATGCTAACATCAAATATAGTATTACATGTTTTAGATTCTAATTACCCTACAAGGTGAATCCCTATATCTAGTTCATCACTCATTTTAGATTAAGCATGACCCTTTCGAATCAAGTTAAACTTAACTCAAGAAACCCAATCTAAAACCAAGTAGTGTTCTGATATATTCCATTAAGACAAGCTTTTTTGAGGCCCTTTCTTAACTAGTATCACTAAATGGATGGTCAGCCGAAATAGTGAATTGAAATAAGTATTATCAAAACAACATGCTATATCAAACACGCAGCAACACAGAATATCAATCAATTAACCATCAAGTTTGTTTATCACTCAACTATAAATAATTTTAGTTCATAAATTGCGATAAAACAAGAAGCAAAATAGTTTTAGCCATCAAACAATTCATTGTAATGAGATAAAAATAAGAGAACAAGAAATAAGAGTGAGATCCGCTTGATGTTCTTCTAGAATCCTTTATTGCAATCGCCAATTCTCTCTCTTGATTTTTGTTTTTTTCTTGTTTTGTTCCTCTATTTCTTTCTCTAATGACGGCCTCTCTCCTCTTTTTTTTTTCCCTTTGTGTTTGTGCTCCTTTTGTAGCTTAGAATTAAGGCAACTAGAGGTTTAGGGCACGCATATACCAGTTTAGGAAAGTCCATATCATAATCTTCAAAGTATCTCGTGCGAAATATTTTCTGTCGTTGGTCCAGTATTGCTACAACAATCAGTGCTACAACATTGGCTTCAACATCTGCACTGTTCCAAACTTGTTTTTATTCTTCTCTAACCAAGTTCTTTCCTTATCCTTACAAGCCTATTGTAGCCGCATTCCTTCCTTGAAATTTGAGCTTCCGGTCACCTACAATTATACACATGATCTGAGCACACAATTTATTCTAAATCAAACAAAACTTATTAAAAGTAAACTAAAATGGATGTTTCTGTAAAACATTAAGAAAATGCAATAAAAACATGTCATTTACTCTCTAATTATTCATGATTTAAGTTTGTCATGATAAATCTCATTTCATAGAGTTATTACACCTCTAAACGCAAACCATTACTTGTCCTCCAGTAATGATAACAACATTCACACTTCAATCACATGATCATGAAACAAATAACTTAACTCTGTTATCAAATTTGCAAGGATTCTCAACCCTCAGATCACACTTTTAATGATGCAAAATTACTATAGTAGTTCAGTTATAGATTTAAGTCACATTTTATCCAAAGTGTGTGTGCGTGCTGTGATCAAGTCTAGAGGTGCTGCAGCATTGCACATACATTATATAACTCAGAGGTAAAGCATTAGTATATTCACATGTGGGGGAGAAGTAGTCATTGGTCAATTAAATTATTTTCAATGTATCGTTGATTTTTCATATGAATGTCTATCACTTGTAATGATGACATTCAATTACTTAACCAATGCACATATCAAAGTTGCTGCAACAATGCTTATAACATAGTCTTATCTAAAGATATTTTTCAACTCAAGGCTGAACATGAGGCTCATGAACAAACTTGGCTACTCAATATCCCAGACAAACGACTTTTTTTTATTTTTTTATTGATACAGCAATGCTCATAGCTTTTATTGCTTTTAGACTTAAGTCTGCATATGGAGTGCATACTCAGTCCTGGTCACTAAGCAACTTAAGTCATTGGAGTAGAATTTATTTCATAACAAGCACAGTTCAACAAAAATTTTCCCCCCAAACTTGAGATATTTTCTACTGTTTTTTATTTTCCGAGCTCTGCTATAACATTCTCATAAAACTCAACCAAAGCGTAAGTGTTGGGATAAAATTTCAACCTCCATATAAAAACTACCCTTACTTAGCAGTCACAAATACTGAATAACACTCAATTTATCTTCATTAGGTCTTCCAATCCATAAAGAAATACTAGATAACAGAGCTTCACATAACACACAACACAAACACATGCACTTTCAAACACATTACATCATAACACAACCCCCCCAAACTTGAGAGGTATTGTGTTCTCACACGCACACAAGACCAAAGAACAATAAACATGCATATACGAAATAAAAAGACATGAAAAATAAGTAAGAAAATATAACTAAATGAATGAAAAGTTTTTTTTAAAAAAATATATAAAATAAACTAGATAGTAGGGGTACTCCCCTGTTGTTGGAGGGCTCTGCTGCAGCACTGGTGGAGTAGAATCACTGTTGTGGGGTTCCACCTCGGGCACTATTCCTTGGTGAGATGCGTGTTGTAGCACATAATTTCTTCTTCTTCTTGCATGGACTGGTTTGGGGGGTATCAACAGCTTCTTGAGGTGCGGGCTGATCAGACTTTGCTCTCTTAATTTATGGGGATTCTAATGCTTGCATTGCTGAAGCATTTCCAGAGGATTGTGCCTCTTTACAATTGTAGGATACCATGTGTTGTGTGTTAAAAATGTATATTTATAAAGGAGAAAATCGTCATTTTTCATTTCACGTCTTACTAACAACTCTTACTTTTATGTATTTCAGCTTCTTGTAATTTAATTATGTGTGTTTTATTTTAATTAAGTATTTTATGTTTTTTAGGGGCATCATGGTCATTTCACAATAAACGAAAGATCATATGGCAAAACGGACATCACTTTTGAATTTAGGACGGTCGAAAACCTTAGGAGGAGCATAAAAGGAAAAATGACACTGTTCACATAGACGGATCGATGACGTGGCATTGACCAATGATGTGGCATTGACTGATGAGGTGTCACGATCTTGTTGGACTAAAATTCTTATGTACTGTTGATGATGACGTGGTAGCATATCAGTGGACCAAAAATCTCACGTACGGTACATGCATTACACAGGATTATTTTCAACCAAACCGTGTCACTGTTCAAGCCGGGTCAAATCGTGTTACTGTTCAGCCGCGTGGTCAAACCGCGTACTGTTGACTGATGATGTGGCGCAATCCTGAGCGTCCGAAATGTTTTCGATTCGATGGCCATGATTTACTCAATGCATCTATAAAAAAGGGGCTCTCCCCCCCTAATTTGACAGCTCTGAATTCATTTTTGGACTCTATTTTCTGTAATTCCTTCTCCATCTTGTATTTTCTACATATTTTAATAAATTTCCATTTTACCCTTAATTCAATTATGAGTAGCTAATTTTCTTTCAAGCTTGGGTTGAAGGTGAAGTCTCAACATGTGTCATGGGCTTTATTTGGTCAATTTATTTTCTCTTTCCCTCTAGTTTTTGTGGATGTTTTGACTTCTCGTCAATAAATAATAATAAGCTTGTCTAGATACCACCCTGGTTACACCGGCTCCCTAGTACAAGGTTATTATTATTTGGCACGATAAGCCCTTAGCACCATATTGATTAGAGTGTGGTTCATGAGGTGTGGTTCATGAGGTGTGGATTCCCCCCTCATGATTTAATTGGTATTAATAAGGAATATTTAGTTCATGATGCATGTTGATATGGATCTAGATACCCAAGTATGTCAATTTAATAGATTTTCACTTAAATTTATTCTCGCCATCTCAATTCGAAATTTAGGATAATCCAAATCATTTTCACCTCAAATCCAACCACCCATTTAGAAAATTAATTCTACACACAATTAAAATCCAGCTCCTCGTGGGATCGACACTCGTCACCATTGATCTACACTACAATAGATTAGTGCACTTGCGAGTTCAATAAAATTTGCACAACAAGTTTTTGGCGCCGTTGCCGGGGAGGTAAGTTATTTTAATTTGTAAAATTAATTTTTGTGAATAATTTCTTTTATTTGTTTTCTTATTAAAAAAAAAGTGAATATGCATTTAGAGGTAATAATTTCTTTTCTTTCTCTATTCTTTACAATTCTGCAATTTAATTTTTAAGTTATTTTTCTTTGTAATTTTTTTTATTAATTTATTTTTAGTTAATTTATTTTCACGTCTTTTTTTTAGTGTGTTTTTATAGTAAGGTTGTAATAGCGCAATAAGGTTAGTATCGTAATTTCTCCCTCTTTTTTATTTTTATTTGTTTTGTTCCCATATTTATTTTTATTTTATTTGTTTTGAATGCATGGTCGAAGGTCATTATTACCTAATCTTGAACATATAGACCTTGAACTTGAGAAAACACTTCGCACACACAAACAAGTTAAAAATAAAATGGATTTGCAACCACAGGAGAGGCCATTTAAGGACTATTTCAGTTCTTTAGCTAATTTGAGCACATCATGCATAAGATACCCAAATGTAGCTGCTAGGAGTTTTGAACTAAAACCTAGTGTGCTAAATTATCTCCCAACATTTTATGGCCTAGAAAATGAGGACCCATATAATCATCTGAATGATTTTCATGCTATTTGTCAAACATTTAAATGTGAGAATTTTTGAGACGATGATGTTAAACTCAGATTATTCCCATTTTCTTTAAAGGATAGAGCTCGTTCTTGGTTAAATACTTTGCCTGCTAATAACATTGCATCATGGGAACAAATGGTAACAAAATTTTTGAATAAATATTTCCCAGTGCATAAAACCAATACTATTTGCAGGAAAATTTCAGAGTTTACACAGAGAGAAGACGAACAGTTTTTCGAAACATGGGAGCGATTCAATGGGCTACTCTTGAAGTGTCCACATCATGGGTACGAGAAATGGCACCAATGCCAATACTTTTTGGAGGGATTACTACCAAATATGCAAGAATGGCTAATGGCAACAAGCGGAGGAGAGCTAATGTCAAAAAATGCATCAAAGATTTGGGAATTCTTCCAGCGACAAGCGGATAATTCCCGACAACGGAGTCGATCACTCAGGAATACTAGAAGAATTAAGGGAGTAAATAAGGTTCACATTGGCGAGTCAACTTCGGGAATCAAAGAAGTCAAGAAGATGGTTGAAGGTCTCCCTCGACAAATAGCATCGTTATCGACTGCTAAATCAACAGAATCACATGACCATGACTCATACTCAGATCAAGCCAATGCCATAGGTGTAATGAGAAAACCATCAAATTACAACCCATACTCCAACACATATAACCCTGGATGGAGAGACCACCCCAATTTTTCATGGTCTCAAGGATTCCAACAGAATGGACCAGCAGCTCTAGCTCCATGAATGCAACCAATTCCTCAAATTCCTCAAGCCTCTCAGCCACCATTTAGACAATTCAATCAAAACCAAAACTACTCTCAACCCAGATCATGGGAGGATGCATTCCAGAATTTCAAGAATGTTACTCACTTCACGATTGAGCAACAGAATCGCACCATTGATGGACTACGAAATGAGTTGAGAGAAGGCTTCAACTCACAAGCCCAATCAGTTTCAAGCCTCAAGAAGATGGTGGGACAACTAGCTTCTTCAGTTCAGACCTTGGCAATGACTGTTGAGAAAGGCAAATTTCCAAGTCAACCAGTGCCTAATTCTAAAGGAGTACATGAAGCAAGTACCAATTCACCACAGCAGCATGGAGAGGTCAAAGCTGTCATGACCTTGCGGAAAGGAAAAGAAGTCGACAATAAAGTGGAGATGCCGGTGACAAAAGAAAATCAAATTGTACCTGTGAATGTTGAGGACTCACCATCGGAAGAGAAAGAAGAAACCAACCCACGAGAATACGTTCTCAAAGCTCTATTTCCTCAGAGGTTAGCTAAAGGAAAAAAGGGAAAATCCACAGGTGAGATTCTTGAAATCTTCAAACAGGTAAGTGTTAACATCCCTTTACTTGATGCTATAAAGCAAGTTCCATCTTATGCCAAGTTTCTTAAAGACCTTTGTACTAAAAAGAGAAACATTCATGTTCAAAAGAAGGCATTTTTAACAGAAAACGTTAGTTCTATCCTCCAACATAAAATTCCTCTAAAATGCAAAGACCCAAACTCCCCCACTATCTCATGTAGTATAGGGAACCACATAATTGAGAATGCTTTGTTGGATTTAGGAGCTAGTGTAAATCTGTTGCCTTACTCATTATTTTTTAAACTTGGACTTAGAGAATTACACCCAACTCCAGTGGTATTACAGCTTACAGATCGGTCTACGAAAATACCTTGTGGTATTGTGGAGGACGTGCTTATCCAGGTAGACAAATTTTATTTTCCTGTTGATTTCATTGTAATTGACACTCAACCAATGCAGGATTCAAGGAATCACATCTCCATTATTCTAGGCCGACCTTTCTCGGCAACTGCGGATGCTCACATTCAATGCAGGACTGGAAATATGCAGTTGTCCTTCAGCAACATGACTATGGAGCTGAACATCTTCAACATTGCCAAACAACCTCACAATGCAGATGATGAAATTGTTGATATGGATTTAATTGAAGCATTAGTTGATGACACTTTTCTTTCAAACCTTAGTGATGATCCTTTACAAACATGTTTAACTCACTTTGGTTTTGATTTTGATATTGACAGATCGGTCGATGAGGTCAACGCTCTACTTGACTCAGCACCATCCATGGAAACTAATAAATGGAAGTCAATAGTTGAACAACTAGCACCATCAGAGAAGAAACTCATCCCATCATCAGAATCACCACCGAAACTCGAGCTCAAACCATTGCCCAACACTTTGGAATATGCGTTTTTGGGAGAAGAAAGCAATGTACCGATAATCATCTCATCATCCCTAAATGACGAACAAAAAGGTAAGTTGTTGGATGTTTTAAAAGAGCACAGAAGAGCATTAGGATGGACCATAGCAGACATCAAAGGTATAAACCCAGTAGACTACATGCATTACATTCACCTCGATGAAAATGCTAAACCTACTAGGGAAATGCAACGTCGGTTAAATCCTAACATGAAAGAAGTTGTTAGAACTGAAGTCCTTAAGCTATTAGACGCAGGTATTATTTACCCAATTTCTGATAGTTCATGGGTCAGTCATGTACAATTTGTCCCCAAAAAGTTAGGAGTCACAGTAGTTACAAATGCTGATAATGAATTGATACCCATTAGAGTAAGTACAGGATGACGTGTATGCATTGATTATAGAAAATTAAATTCTGTCACACGTAAAGACCATTTTCCTTTACCATTTATTGATCAAATGCTTGATAGATTAGCAGGCCATGAATTTTATTTCTTTCTAGATGGCTACTTAGGATATAATTAGATTCCCATAGCACCAAAAGTTCAAGAGAAAACCACTTTCACTTGCCCTTTTGGCACTTTTGCATATAGAAGGATGCCATTTGGATTATGTAATGCACCTGCTACATTTCACCGATGCATGTTAAGCATTTTTTCTGATATGGTTGAACGATTCCTTGAAGTCTTTATGGATGATTTTTCTGTCTTTGGTGACTCGTTTGATCAATGTTTACATCATCTAACACTAGTTCTACAGAGATGTGTCAAGAAGAACTTGGTCTTAAATTAGGAGAAGTGCCATTTTATGGTAAAACAAGGTATTGTTCTCGGTCACATCATTTCGAGCAAAGGTATTGAGGTTGACAAAGCCAAGGTGGATCTCATTTCTAATCTTCCTCCACCCAAAACAGTCAGAGAAGTAAGATCTTTCCTTGGACATGCTGGTTTCTGTAGACGTTTCATTAAAGATTTTAGCAAAGTTTCTAGACCCTTGTGCAATTTACTTGGTAAGGATGTACCTTTTATCTTTAATGATTCATGTCTTGTGGCGTTTGGAAAATTAAAGCAGTTGTTGACATCATCACCCATCATTTAGGCCCCAAACCGGAGCTTACCATTTGAACTCATGTGTGATGCATCTGATTATGCAGTAGGAGCAGTATTAGGACAAAGAGTTGATCAAATTCCCCATGTTATTTATTATGCTAGTATGACATTGAATGATGCACAGTTGAACTATTCAACTACTGAAAAAGAAATGCTAGCAGTAGTGTTTGCATTGGAAAAATTTCAATCTTATCTCATTGGTTGTAAAATAATTATATTCACAGATCATGTTGCTCTTCAATGTCTTCTCACAAAGAAAGATGCAAAAGCTAGACTAATTCGTTGGGTATTACTTTTGCAGGAATTCGACTTGGAATTCAGAGACTAATTCGTTGCATGTTACCTTTGACTTATATGAACATAAGCAGAACAACCAAAGCTTTTAGGTTATTATAGTTAGCTGGTTTACCCCGTACATCTCAATAGGTATTTTAAACCTTATAGCTAATGAAAGGCTTAAATTCACTAGATTTGTTGCTGTTATTAATATTTCTGCCCATAGAGACCTAGGTAGCTTAAATTGAATGAGCATACATCTTACCCTTTCCATAAGTGTCATATTCATTCTCTCTATCAACCGATTTTGTTGAGGAGTCAGCCTCACAGTTCCATGCATGGCTATCCCTTTATTTGTACAATAACTCTCAAACTGCTGGTTACAAAACTTTATCCCATTGTCTGTCCTCAGCGTTTTAACCTCTATACCAGTTTGATTTTCAACCAAACTTTTCCACTCTTTGAACTTTTCAAATACTTGATCCTTATGCTTTAAAGCATAAGTCCAAACCTTCCTTGAAAAGTCATCAATGAAAGTAACAAAGTATCTGTTTCCACCTAAATATAATTCTTGAGTTGGTCCCTAAAGATCAAAATGTACATCGTCGAAGATAACATTTGACTTTTGAACTGATTTTTTAAAACTAGATCTTGTTGATTTTCCCAACACACAATCTTCACATAACTCTATACTTCCTCCTAATACACCATGCTTTTCAAGCTCCTTGAGTCCCCTTTCACTAATATGTCCTATCTTAATATGCCATAACATAGTTTTATCTATACTATTGTGTATAAAGACACCAGATTCCCTAGCTATGACTTGACCATCCAGTACATAGACACCATTTCTTCTAGTACCTTTTACAATAGTGGTAGAGCCATTTATCACCCTAAGATTACCTAATTCAAGCTTAACTATATAGCCCATTTGATCAAATATCCCTAAATAAATTAAGTTTCTTTTCAGATCAAGTACATGCCTGGCTTGTTTAATCTGCAGCACTGTACCATCATGTAACCTAAGTCCAATGACTCTACACATGGCATTATTTCCCATCATTACTCTACCTCTATCAAACTTTTGATACTCAATAAAATAACCAATAAAATGACTCATATGAAACGGGCACCCTGAATCTAAGATCAATTTACCATTTTGGTTACTATCTATTGCAACACAGACACTGGCAAACTTATATCCTTCTCTTCCAAAGTAGCTGCATCTTCATTCTGGCCTTTAGAGTCTTTAGGCTTATTTTTCCTTTTAAGACAGTCCTTTTTCAGGTGGCCTTCCTTATGACATTGAAAACACTTATGAGTCTTGGTTTTCTTCTTATGTTTTCCTTGCTTTTTTTTCTTGTCCTTTTTCTTGTCGAATTTTTCCCTTATTGTTAGTACTTCACCAGTGCCATTCTCTATCACATCTTGTTTCCCTTATAACTCTTTTGTCTTAAGTGCAGCCTTAATTTCGTCAAGAGTCAAGGTTTGCCTCCCATACATTAAGGCATCAATAAAATGTTTAAAAGACTTTGGAAAAGAACTGATTAGTAAAAGAGCTTTACCTTCATCATCTAAACCTTCATCAATTGTTTCCAAGGTGTCACACACCTTATTGAACTCATTTACATGCTGCTCTAGAGATAAGCCTTCTACTATCCTGAGTGTAAGCATTTTTTTTTTATGTAGAGACTGTTTGCCAAGGCCACAATCTTTTCTTTGGCCACCTCTCTAATAACTCAATCCCCAAGACTCAGGATTATAGTGCTTCCGGTCTTCTTATCAATTTCAACTAATTGTTCTGGAGTCTTAGATGATGAAACCTCGTTCCCTTCCTTCTTTGATACTGGTTC
Organism: Citrus x clementina; assembly: GCF_000493195.1. Lineage (NCBI taxonomy): Eukaryota > Viridiplantae > Streptophyta > Magnoliopsida > Sapindales > Rutaceae > Citrus > Citrus x clementina. Next base: position 20,161,515 of record NW_006262339.1, read on the forward strand.
AATTGCATATCTTAATCCTGGTATAATAATCTATGCTTCCATCTTAATTCCACATACTGAAATCATTCTTCCCATTAAATTTCTCTAGATCAATCTTTGGCGTAGCCATACTCAAATCTTGTTAAAGAGCCCCACAGCTCTGATATCAATTGTAGAAAATTGATCTAGTTTATTTATTCACAAGATCAAAGACTGCCCAAGACCTTGAACATGATTAAATCAAGTTGCTGATTTCCAAGATTAAATTGAGAGAACTAAGGCTAGAACTATCAGACACAACAATTAAGATTCAAGATCAAGTTTAAAGAAAAACAATTCACAAACCAACAAGAGAAAACAGAGAGAGATTTACGTGGTTTAGTTGTCTCTATGAAGGCACAACTTACATCCATGGGAGAAGCTTTTTTATGGGCCTTTTATTGATTAATAATAGAGAATTTGCTACAGAGTAAGAACAGAGATTATAGAGAATTATCTAGAACTAATCCTCTTCTCTCTCTTATTCTTATGCCTCAAGAATCTCACACTAAAATGGACCCTGTTACTTGTTATCCTAAAGGGCTACACATATTATAATTTTGATGATAACAAACATGTGTCTTAAGTAAATTGAAAAATATTGTATTTCACATTTTACTAGTTCTTGAAGGATAACATTTATGTTGAAGTGAATCACGTGAAATTAAGCTCAAGACACTCAACGAACAACGACGCAATCAAGAATAAAGTTTAGAGTTCAACGGACTAATTATTGTGAAAAATTCTTGTAAAGCCGGTATAATTTGATTGATGTATGGTTTAACATTTGAGAAGCTCAAGATTTTATTTAAATCATTGTTTTTCATAAACCAAAATGTTTTATATTTATAAGATAAAGTGTTTTGTGGATTTGGGTAATTTGGACTAAAATGAAATTTTTTTTCAATCTTTGATTTTATTAAGTATTTTTTTGAATTTTGAATTTAGACTTATTTGTAAATATTTGAAACCTTTTGGGTCATATTATAATTTATGAAAGTTTAAGGACCCGAATGTAATCCAAACATTTGAAATCTAAAATTGGACAAAGAGTGAGCACCTAACCGCCTGAGGGCTAGCAGCTAGCCGCCTAAGGAAAATCTCATATTTTCAAATTTTGGACTAAATTGAAAGGATTTGAGAACTTTGAAATTTAGGGGTATTATGTTTAATTTTGAAAAGCACTTCTTTGAAAAATATTATTATATTTTAGGCCATGGCATAATTTTAGAAAGTGTTGGGAATGACAAATATTATTTAGAAATTCTGAGATTGGACTATTTTGCAAAGTTTTAAAACCTTTTGGCCCATAGTATAATTATAAAAGTTTGGGCACAAAAGTAAGTTCGTGAACAATGGTACTGTAGCAAATTCAAATTTAACGGTAACATCATTGTTCTAGAGTGACGAGTCGAATAAATCAAGCGGCTAGCCGCTTGAGCATTGGAATTTGCCTATAACTGCTAGTTTTCGGGCTTTAGTTATAAAAACTCAACTGCAACTTCAATTTAAAGTCTCTAGCAAGTATAAACAAGTGTAGACAACATATTTTGAGCTTCCAAATTCAAAAATCATCATAGATTAAATTTTCATTGAGCTATCATTTGTTCATCAACTATAAAAGAGAGTTCTTTATTGTAATCATTATTTTCTCATCAAATTTGTGAGTGTATATGTGTGAGAAACACTTGAGTGAAGAGATTGAGAGATAATCTCTTGGTTGTAAAGGTTTATTGACACCTTGGAAGTCAATTGTAAGGAACTTGAAGCCTTAGGAGGCTTGGATAGTGAAATCCTCGAGCTTGGTTGGCATGGAGGCGTGGACGTAGGCGGGGATTGCCGAACCACATAAAAATTATTGTTTTTGCTCTCTCTTCGCTTACTCTTTTATTATTGTGCATTATTGAACTTGTTTTTATTTGATTAAGGCAATAGATTAAATTATTGTGCGAATTATTTAGCATAAGTTTTAAAATCCCAATTCACCGCCTCTTGGGTTGCATAACTTGCATTTCATTTGGTATCAAAGCTTGGTTCTCTTATTAGGATTTAACCGTCTAGAGTAAAAGATCCATGACAACCCAAAATGACTCAACCTTTAGGGAAGGACAATCCACAACTAGACTACTGTTCTTTCACGGTAATGACTACCTATATTGGAAAACTAGGATGAGAGTTCATTTTTAGTCATGCCTATGACTAAAAATGAAGCAGGAGATGATATTCCTAAACCGTCAAGTCAATGGAGTGCTTTAGAAAAGAAAAAGATATCTTTAAACTCCAAGGCAATGAATGCTTTGTTTTGTGCTCTAGAAAAGAAAGAGTTTCATAGAGTGCCAAGTTATGAGAGTGCTCAAGAAATATGGAACAAACTTGAGGTTGTTTATGAAGGGAAAAATTAAGTTAAAGAGTGATGGCTGTCGAAGCCAACAAATATAAATACCTACTCTAAATAAATTGTGTATAGTGATTGAGCAGGGTCGTGTCCACAGAGATCGGTAATTATTTAAATCATTTTAAAATGTAAAACGTAAAATGAGGGAATTGCTGACAATAATAAAAATCAAATAAAAATAACAAGAATGCAAATTAAAGTTGTAATTCAAATTGGAAAAAGCCCTGGTTGAAGGAATTAACTCAGCTTGATTCGACTACTGATCATTGATTCAAATATAAATTATTACTACTTATGAATAGACCGGTTATAACTACTGAGACCCTCTAATAGCCAATCTCTCCTTAACTAGTCGATAACCAAGGTACGACCGTTGGTTATTTCCCTAATCAATAGACAACCCTAGATACGATCATAGGATTTAATCAATTGACAACCTGAAAAATCAGAGAGACCCAAATCCTAATCAACAAACACATACGATGGTTCATTTAAATTAGATTGTTTATTCTCACAACACAACTCTCTGCTATGTTATTTGTCACAAACATTAAAATCTTCAAACGATGAATCCTTTAATTGACAATAGATTAAGTTGATAATTAAATAGTAGCCAATTATCTAATTAACAAACATAATCATGATAATAATTCAGAGAATAAACAAATACCCAAAAAGTAATAAAATAATTAAAGCATAAGAAAGATCTCACAGTAGTGATGAATCAAAGTTTCATTAACCTTCAACCAGAATAATAGGTTTAGTTCTTTATAGAGAGAAGAGAAAAATTTAGGTCTAGGGTTTCTTTCTTTTCTCCCAAAGTCTCCCTCCTTCACAATAGATTCCTCCTTTAAATACTCCATTTCTCTTCTCCTATAGAATTCTATTTAAAATAAAATACTAATATCTGAAATATTAAATTCGTAATTACAAAAATAACCAAAAATATAAAACACGTTAAACTAAAAACTGCAGGTCCGTAGTTGACAGCACGCGCCCACACCTTATCAACAAAGTTCTTCTGACGCTCATAATTTCTTCAAGAGAACAATCATCCTTAAACATCATCTTGTAGCTCAATTTTATCACCAATCAATAGAATTGCACCTACAAAAGTAAAACACAAGTAAATCATTATTATTAAGTGCAAAACATCGATATTAAGGGAAGTAAACAATGCAAAACTAGTGCATAAATTGCACTCTAACAAAGAGTCTAAAATTAGTAGATACACTCGACAATATGAATTGTTCTAAATGGAACAAAATGAGAGTGTGTATTTTATATATACAAGATTTATGGATATAGTGAACACTGTAGGAGCCCTAGGAAAAACTTTTTCAAATAGCGAGAAAGTCAAGAAAATTATTAGGTCACTTAAAAAAGAATGGAGACCTAAAAGGACTGCCATTGAGAAAACTAAAGATTTAAATACATTACCTATTAATGATTTAATTGGCTCTCTTATTTCCTATGAGGAAAACTTGACAGTAGAAAAAGGCAATGAGGAGAAAAATAAAAGCATTGCGCTCAAAGCCTCAAAATATGAGAGTGATGGGGAAAGTGAGTCGGATGATGAGGAGTTGGCTATGCTAGCGAGGAGGTTCAGAAAATTCTTCAAGAAGACCGGTGAGAGAAGAAAATTTAAAAACCTCAAGAACCAAAAGGAGAAAAAAGATGTAATCATATGCTATGAATGCAAGAAGCCTGGCCATATAAGATCGGAGTGCCCACTTCTCAACAAACTAAAGAAGAAAGCCATGGTTGCTACTTAGGATGATAGCGATGAAGAATCAAGTGATGAAGAAGATTCGCAAGAAGTGTCAAACCTAGCACTTATGGCAATAGGAGAGGATGATGATCTCGATGAGGTAAGTGATCCTACGTATGATGAATTATATGATGATTTTAAAGAATTGCATGATGAGTGGATGAAAATTGGCAAAAAGAATGTATGTTTTAAAAAGAAAATGCTAGAACTTACAAATGAAAAGGATGCTATGCAAAAATGTAATGATTCATTGAATGAGAAGATAAAGGAATTAGAATTAGACAATAAAATATTGCATGATATGATTGCATCTTTTAAAGAAAAATAAAGTACTTCACATGAGCATGAAAAATCACATGTTGACGAATTGATAAAAGAGAATGAAGTGCTTAAGAAGAAGTATAATGAGTTAAATGAAATTGTGTTAAAATTTATAAATGGGCAAAAGATGCTGGATAACATGTTTAACTCTAAAAAATATGTATTTGATAAAGGATTACTTGGGTAAAAGCCTAACTTGAAGCAAAAGTATTATAAGAATTACTTTGTTAAAGTTACCTCCACTAGTGATCATAAGATTATTTGTCATTATTGTAATCAAGATCGTCACATGAAATATAGATGTCATGTGAAAAGAAATGCATATTATGGTGTCAAATGTATTTGGGTTCCAAAAGGAACCATTGTTAACACTCAAGGACCCAAAAAGGTTTGGGTACCTAAGACTTAAGATTTTCCTTGCAGGGTTTGAAGAAGAAGAAGAAAAATAAATGGTACTTGGACAACGGTTATTCTAGGCCTATGACCGGAAACTATGCATAGTTCTCAAGTTTCACCAAAATCGAAAATGGCGGAGATGTATCATTTGGAGACAACTCAAAAGGAAAAATTCTCGGAATTGGTAATGTTGGTAAATTTTCCTCAACTCTAATTGAAAATGTATGTTTGGTTGAAAATTTAAAACACAATTTGATCAGCATTAGTCAATTGTGTGACAAGGGTTATAAAGTTGTTTTTGATAAATCAAGATGTGTTATTGAGAATGCATGTGATGGGAAAATTGTTTTTGTTGGAAATAGACGTGGTAATGTTTATACAATTGATATAGAGTGTGCATCCAATCGTGATAAATGCTTTTCTGCATTGCATGATGATAGTTGGTTATGGCATAGAAGACTAGGTCATGCAAGCTGTTGGTGGTTTTTTACTCAATTGCTGTTGATGCCAATGTGCAAGTGTACACAACAAGTAATAAAGTGATGAATATTCGAGATCGTCTCCACAAGGATTGATGTTATTAGAAAGGTTATAGCAATCACGATAATGCAAACTTCCTTTGTTCAAAAAGATTCTAATTAAAGCGAATTACTACCGAAATAAACATTAAAAGAAAAATAAAACAAATCAATGCAGTAATAAAATAAATTACATGACTTGCGTAGAAAGATTTCAATGGGAATGGGGTAGCTAAGTGATCAAACTCTCTTCATGGACTGACTGTTTTGTCTAAATTAACACCAGTTGCTACAGCAGTTCCTACAGCACTGGGCAGAATTATTTTGCATCCTCAGCTGTCGCTTATCAGATTTCTCATACCCTTAAGCACCTTAACAATGACCAGTTGTTAACCCACTTACGGTATGGCATTATGAGCATACCCTCTCTCTACCCTACAAGGTGAATTCCTATGTCTAGTTCTTCACAAATCTTAACTCAAATATAGCCCTTTTGGGACTCAAGTAATCTTAGTCCAAGAAACTTAAATTAAGATCAAGTATTACTCTAATAATTTCCACTAAGACAGGCCCTTTTGCGGCTCTATCTGAACTTAAACTATTAAATAAGTGGTCAACCAAAATAATGATTATAATAATAGCTATTAGAGTAAAATGCTATAGCAATCTTGCAGCAACTCATAAGAACAATAAAAAACTCATTTAGATTATTTGTCACTTAACTACAATCAAGTTTAGTTCATACTTTGGAAAAGCAAAACAAACAGCAAAATATTGATCAACAAATACATCAGTTCAATCAAAGAGTAAAGAAAGGAACAAGTAAAGAACAATGACAAATTGAATCCAAGTAATTCTGTTGAATTCTTCACTGGTGCAAACTTGTTCCCCTTAAATTCTGATTCTCCCCTTCTTTTCCTCTCGATTTCTTTAATTTTAATTCACCGCCACCTTTTCATGTGATGCGCGCCCTTTTTATAACTGAAAACTAGGGTAAAACAGAAGCCTAGGGCGCACATGCGTCAGATTAGGAAACTGCAGATCGCAATTCTGCAGATATCCCATGCTACGTTTTCTCTATAGTTGTTCCAGGATTGCTATAGTAATGGTTGCTGCAGCAACGGCTATAGCACTGCACTGCTCCAGATTTTGTTTTAATTCTTTTGTGGCCATATTCTTCCTCCTTTTTGCCAGCCTATTGCATCAGCATTCCTTCCATGAATTATAAGCTTCTGGAAACCTACAATTATACACACAATTTGAGCACGAATTACTTTAAATCAAGCAAAACTTATTATGACTAAACTAAAATTAATGTTTATGCAAAATGTAACAAAAATACAATAAAAACACATCATTTACTCTCTAAGTGATCTTGATTTAAGTCTAAAATTACCATAATAACTCTCATTTCATAGAGTTATCACACCCCCAAACTTAAACTATTGCTTGTCCTCAAGTAATGACAACAACACTCACTCTTCAGTCACACAATCATGCAACAAATAACTTAGCTCTGTCATCAAATTTGTAAGGATGCTTCCACCCTCAGATCACACTCTTGATCATACAAAATTGTCATAGCAGTTCAAGTTTTAGACTTAGCCCTCATTCGGTCTAGAGTATGTGTGTGCCACTTTGATCAAGTTCCAGAGGTGCTATAGCATGACAAAATATTGCATATAATTCAGAGGCAGAACACAAATATATTCACATATGGGGGAGCAGAAATCACACATACTCAAACTGTGCTATAACAAAAACAAAAATGTGTGTTTTTTTTTTAGCACTTAACCCTTTTCGCTGCAACATTTATTTTTCATGTGAATGTCGATCACTTGTAATGATGACACCCAATTACTCAATCAATGCACCGATCAGAGTTGTTGTAGCAATATTCATAGCATAGTCTTATCTAAAGATATCTTTTAACTTAAGGCTGAACATGAGGCTCATGAACAGACCTGACTACTCAATATCCTAGACAGAGGGCCTTTCTTTTCTCTTGTTTGTTTTTTTTTTCTAGATGCTACAACAATGCTCGTAACTCTTGTTGCCTTTGGACTCATGTCTGCATATGGGGTACATACTCAGTCCTGGTTACTCAGCAACTTGAGCCATTGGAACTAAATTTATTTCATAATGAGCACAGTTTCACTAAAATTTCCCCTTAACTTGAGATATTCTACTCCTTTTTGTTTTCTTGGCTTCGTTACAACATCCTCATAAAACTCAATCAAAGTCCAAGTGTCAGGATAGAATTTCAACCTCCATCTATAACTATCACTACTTGGCATTCTCATAACTACAAAATAACACTTAATTTATCTTCATTAGGTTTTCAAATCCATACACAAATATTAGATAACAAAGCTTCACACAACACAAGTAGAGACACAACCCCCCCAAACTTGAGTGGTGTTGTGTCCTCACAAGCACACAAAATAAAACCACATAGCCAGACATGCAAACACTAAATAAAAGGACATGTAAAATAAATCAGAAAAGTAAAACGTAATGAAAGAAAAGTTTTTCAGAAAGAAATAAAATAACTAGTAGGAAGGGGGTACTCCCCTGTTGCTTGGATACTGCTGCAACATGGTTTAGTGACTTCAGCGCTTTTTGGATGCACTTCGCAGACTATCCTTAGGGGATTCTTGTGGTGAGGTAGCTAGCAACACCTTTTTCTTTTTCTGCAATGGGCTGGTGGAAGAGGTGGCAGTTAGTGCATTCTCCCTAGATGAAACAAATTTGGTCTTTTTTTGTTCTGGTGTGGCTGCTGTAGCAACGCCTCCATAAGTGCCCCATTTTTTTTACTGGGTCCTGTTGCGCAAATTTTATTGAACTCGCAAGTGCACGAATCTATTGTAGTGTAGATCAATGGTGACGAGTGTCGATCCCACGAGGAAGAGGATTTTAATTGTGTGTAGAATTAATTTTCTAAATGGGTGGTTGGATTTGTGGTGAAAGTAATTTAAATTATCCTAAAATTGGAATTGAAATGGCGAGAATAAATTGAAGAGAAATCTATTGAAATGACATACTTGGGTATCTGGATCTGTATCAACATACATCATGGGCTAAATATTCCTTATTAATTCCAATTAAATCATAAGGGGGGGAATCCACACCTCATGAACCACACTCTAATCAATATGGTGCCAAGGGCTTATCGTGCCAAATAATAATAACCTTGTACTAGAGAGCCGGTGAAACCAAGGCGGTATCTAGACAAGATTATTATTATTTGTCGACGAGAAGTCAAAACATCCACAAAAATTAGAGGGGAAAAGAAAATAAATTTATCAAATAAAGCCCATGACACATGTTGAGACTTCACCTTCAACCCAAGCTTGAAAGAAAATTAGCTACTCATAATTGAACTAGGGGCAAAATGAGAATTTATTAAAATACTTAGAAAATACAAGTTGGAGAGGGAATTATAGAAAATGGAGTCCAAAAATAGATTCAGAGCTATCAAATTAGGGGGGGAGGCCCCATTTTTATAGATACATTAAGTAAATCATGGCCATCGGATTAAAAACAGTTTGGACGCTCAGGATTATGCCACGTCATCAGTCAACAGTACACGGTTTGACCACACAGTTTGAATAGTAACATGGTTTGACCCGGCTTGAACAGTGATGCGGTTTGGTTGAAAATAATCCTGTGTAATGCATGTACCGTACGCGAGATTTTTGGTCTACTGATATGCTGCCACATCACCATCAACAGTACATAAGAATTTTAGTCCAACAGGATCGTGACACCTCATCAGTCAATGCCACATCATCAGTCAATGCCACATCATCGATCCGTCAATGTGAACAGTGTCGTGAACAGTAACGTAGACAGTATCGTACATGTGAATAGTACCGTACATGTAAACAATGCCTTTTTCCTTTTATGTTCCTCTTAAGGTTTTCGACTGTCCTGAGTTCAAAAGTGATGTCCGTTTTGCTGTTTGATCTCTCGTTAATTATGAAATGACTATGATGCCCCTAAAATATATAAAATACTGAATTATAATACAACACACATAATTAAATGACAAGAAATTTAAATACATAAAAGTGGGAATGTTAGTGGAACTTGAAGTGTAAAATGACAAATTTCTCCTTTATAAATATACATTTTCTAACACTCAACACACCCCTCAACCAGCTTATTGATAGTCCCTAGCAAATAAAGTGAAAACAAAATTCAAAATCCAAAATGATTTTTTTTTAAACAACATCCTACCCCCCAACCTATTCTAAACATGAAAGGAAAATATGCATGCAAAAATGTGAAAATGATGCAGAAAAACTAATTAGAAAAGTTACACTTAAAATGATAGAAAAAGAAAATGATTTTTTTTTTTTAACTAAGAAGATGCGTTTCCAGAGGCACTACACTCTATATTCAGCCATCTTCAACTCAAAAAATTTGAAAGTGTATATTTATAAAGGAGAAATTAGAAAGAAGAAAAATGAAAAAAAATTAATAAAGGAAAAGAAAATATCTGGAAATTTTGTTTTGTTTTATTTTTAACGAAGAAGGTGCGTTTCTAGAGTAACTACACTCCATATTCAGCCATCTTCAACACAAAAAGTTAGCAACAGTTAGTTTCTATAACAAAAAATTAGTAAAAACTTAACCAATATTCCACAATTATCGACTATTCCCTCCCCCCAACCAGAACGAAACATTGTCCTCAATGTTGTAAAGGAAAGAAGTAGAGTTTAGAAGACATCACCTGGGTTGTGCAACATAGAAGAAAATATTTACAGGCGGAGAGTTAAATCTATTTTGTATTTCTTACTGCGGCTACTGTTACCATCATTATTTGAACACTCCAACACAAAGGTCCAAGGGTCTGGCTCCGGTCTATAAGCTTGTAACAGATCAAGTAGCTCATTAGCAGTGTGAGCACAAATAAAATGTTTTTTCGCATTGGAAGGAATGAAGTAGTTTTTTTATTGAATGGTTAAGAAATGCGATGAAGCCATCATAAAAGTTATTGACATTCAACAAACCGATGGGTTTCTGGTGAATGTGCAGTTGGGCCCAAGATGCTAGTGTGATAAGTGCCTCTAGTGTTGCAAGATCTTCTGGAAGGAAAATAAAAGCATCAGCATGATTAAGCATTTCAGTCATTCTTTCTTGCATACCTGAGATGACTAACTCTTCTCCAGTCGATGAGTCAGACAAATTGCCCAAAGGTTTTAGAGCTCTTGGGATGATGCCTAACACTTGGCTTCCTCTGACAAAAGCAGCTTCTGAGACCAATTTTGATAACCCTCGGTTATCGCCTCCATACACCAAGTGTAATTTTCTCTCTGCTATGCTTCGACCAAGATCTATAGCTGCCTCAACGAAGTCTTTATGTTTGCCATAGTGAAACCTAGAAAGCACACAAATGTTCTTGAATTGTCTATTAGGAGTAGCTGCCATTGAGATGCTTCTCAAAAATGATTTGTGAGTGCTTGACAAAAAATTATATTTAAGAATCTTGGTGACAGCGGGTCACAGCTGTGTATGAGGTGGCATGTCAGTGTCAAATAATGCGTAAAACACATGGCTCGTGAGTCAAAAAGAAAACAGTAAAAAGAAAAAAAACAATGATAAAATAACATTATTAAAGACAATAATAGAAAAGATAAAACAACAATGAAATAAAATAACAGTGAAGTAAAATGATATTTACAGATAGTTACGACTGTGGCTCACATCTTCCTCTGGTTTTACGTCCAGAAACGGCTTGAACGCCCTCTATGGGTCGAGGATAGGCTTCCCATCCAGTTTTCTTATAAACTGGCAAACAGGGTCGTTTATAGTTAGATTCCCGAGACTATATCGTGCATGCTCTTTCTGGAATAATGGCCATAACTGGAGAATCGCTCCTTTCATATATCCACTAGGATGCATTTCAAGAGACAAAAGGATATCATCCAATGACTCTTTATTCAAGCCATCCCTAATGAATTGAATCTTATCTTCTCTGTTATCAGATATCATTCCTAAAGAACATGGTTTTTTATCGCAACTCATTCTGGCACATTTATGACAAGCAACATAAATTCTTTGAGCTCTTCGTTTTCTTGCATAATTTCCTTTACCACAACCAGACATGTATGCAATAAATTTTGGAGGTAACTCACCTGCCAATCGTACTTTAGCCTCGATTAACCAACGGATGTCAACAGGTATGTTATTCCTCATGAGCAATCGCATGCGTTCAGACCAGGCTTTATAGATTGTAAGGAGAGCATTCTAAGGAAGTGAAGGGAATCGCTTGTGAAGCTTCGCTAGAATCTCGTTTCTGTCCATACCTTCGCCTCAGAATATCAGTTATTATGGGAAAACTGAAGTAACCGACTTGATTGTCACGGAGTACAGTTATCCGCCACTTCACCGGGGTAACAAACTAAAGCACACAAACAGAAAAATAAATTAGAACACACAAAGAAAATTAAAATCGTCCTCTTATTGAATTTACCTCAAGCTCCAACTGGATGTCGTAAACACTTCTCTCAATGTCTCTGAGTTGGCTTTCTAAATCCTCAACATAGGATACTAACTCTGGTAGTTGCAGAGCCCAAATGCGATCTGTTTTACAAAATTGAATCTGCCTTTTGAGATGAGATTTTACACATTGAAGTGGTTTAAGAATGTTTTGGAGGAACGATTTAAGTATGGTACTCATGATTAATAATGATAAAAAAAAAACTTAATGGTTAAACAAACACACTTATGCAAAAATAATTTCAATTAACAAAAACAATAAAAAGAAAGAAAGAAAGAAATCAAATCACCGAAAAGAAAGAAAGAAAAATTAATTCAAATCTGGTGGGTCGCTCAAATTTATTTCAATGTCCTCTCCATGTGGTTGGTACTCTAGATATGGCTTTAATCTTTGACCATTAACTTGAAACGTGACACCGTTCTTTGGGTCCTTAATTTCAATTGCCCCATGTGGAAAAACAGTATGAACAATAAAGGGGCCAGACCATCGAGAGCGTAACTTACCTGGGAATAGGTGCAAGCGGGAATTGAATAAAAGCACTTTCTGACCTGGAGTGAAAGATTTTCTCATAATTTGCTTGTCATGGAAGACTTTCATTCGTTGCTTGTAAATCTTAGCATTTTTGTATGCATCATTACGAATTTCTTCAAGTTCTGCCAACTGTAATCTTCTTTCTGAGCTAGCTTGCTGCATGTGAAAGTTGAATTTCTTGATGGCCCAGTATGCACGATGCTCGAGTTCCACAGGTAGGTGGTAAGTTTTTCCATACACTAGCCTGTAGGGTGACATCCCAATCGGGGTCTTGAAAGCCGTTCTATATGCCCATAATGCATCATTAAGTCTTAATGACCAATCTTTTCTATCCGGCTTTACCGTCTTTTCTAATATGTGCTTTATTTCTCAATTGGAGATTTCAATTTGGCCACTAGTTTCTGGATGATATGGGGTCGCCACTTTGTGAGTGATTAAATGCTTTGTTACAAAAGTGGGTACCACCATCACTGATTATTGCTCGAGGGAATCCAAAGCGTGAAACAATGTTGCTTTTCAAAAATCCTATCACCACTTTATGATCATTGGTTCTATATGGAATTGCTTCTACCCATTTCGATACGTAGTCAACAGTAACCAATATGTATTGATGGCCAAAAGAACGGGGAAAGGGTCCAATGAAGTCGATACCCTATACGTCAAAAATCTCAACCACTAAAATTGGATTTAGTGGCATTATGTTCCTTCGTGTAATGCTCCCCATTCGTTGACACCTATCACATGAAGAACAGAAAGTGTAAGTGTCTCGAAATATAGTTGGCCAATAGAAACCACATTGTAAAACTTTAGTAGCTGTTTTCTTAGCAATGAAATGGCCTCCACAAGCTTGTTCATGGCAGAATGAAAGAGTATTATGAATTTCATTTTCTGGGACACATCGTCTAACAATTTGATATGCACAATACTTAAACAAATACGGGTCATCCCAAAAGAAATTCTTTATTTCTGCAAAGAATTTAGCATTGTCTTGCTTGGTCCAATGCTCTGGAAGTTGACATGTAACAAGATAATTAACGATATCGGCATACCATGGTAATACTTCCACACTCATCAATTGTTCATCTGGGAATGACTCATTCAATGTTAATGGTTCTGAAATTGTGTCAAAATGGAGACGAGAGAGATGGTTTGCCACAGCATTTTCTGTGCCTTTCTTATCTTTAAATTCCAAGTTGAATTCCTGCAAAAGTAACACCCAACGAATTAGTCTAGCTTTTGCATCTTTCTTCTGAGAAGATATTTAAGAGCAGCATGATCTGTGAATACAATTATTTTACAACCAATGAGATAAGATCGAAATTTTTCCAATGCAAACACTACTGCTAGCATTTCTTTTTCAGTAGTTGAATAGTTCAATTGTGCATCATTCAATGTTATACTAGCATAATAAATAACATGGGGAATTCGATCAACTCTTTGTCTTAATACTGCTCCTACTGCATAATTAGATGCATCACACATGAGTTCAAATGGTAAGCTCCAGTTTGGGAGCTGAATGATGGGTGATGATGTCAACAACTGCTTTAATTTTTCAAACGCCACAAGACATGAATCATTAAAGATAAAAGGTACATCCTTAGCAAGTAAATTGCATAAGGGTCTAGAACCTTTGCTAAAATCTTTAATGAAACGTCTATAGAAACCAGCATGCCTAAGGAAAGATCTTACTTCTCTGACTGTTTTGGGTGGAGGAAGATTAGAAATGAGATCCACCTTGGCTTTGTCAACCTCAATACCTTTGCTTAAAATGATGTGACCGAGAACAATACCTTGTTTTACCATAAAATGATTACCGGTAGAGTGCTTTATTCTCCCAAAAATGCATATTCCAATGTGTTGGGTAATGGTTTGAGCTCGAGTTTTGGTGGTGATTCTGATGATGGGATGAGTTTCTTCTCTGATGGTGCTAGTTGTTCAACTCTTGACTTCCATTTATTAGTGTTCATGGATGGTGCTGAGTCAAGTAGGGCATTGATCTCATCAACTGATCTGTCAATATCAAAATCCAAACCAAAGTGAGTTAAACATGTTTGTAAAGGGTCATCACTAAGGCTTGAAAGAAAAGTGTCATCAATTAATGCTTCTATTAAATCCACATAAGCAATTCCATCATCTGCATTGTGAGGTTGTTTGGCAATGTTGAAGATGCTCAGCTCCATAGTCATGTTGCCGAAGGACAGCTGCATATTTCCAGTCCTGCATTGAATGTGAGCATCCACAGTTGCCAAGAAAGGTCGGCCTAGAATAATGGGGATGTGCTTCCTTGAATCCTGTATTGGTTGAGTGTCAATTACAATGAAATCAACAGGAAAATAAAACTTGTCTACATGGATAAGCACGTCCTCCACAATACCACGAGGTATTTTCGTGGACCGATCTGCAAGCTGTAACACCACTGGAGTTAGGTGTAATTTTCCAAGTCCAAGTTTCACAAATACTGAATAAGGCAATAGATTTACACTAGCTCCTAAATCCAACGAAGCATTCTCAATTGTGGGTTCCCTATGCTACATGAGATAGTGGTGGAGCCTGGGTCTTTGCATTTTAGAGGAATTTTATGTTGGAGTATAGAACTAACGTTTTCTGTTAAAAATGCCTTCTTTTGAACGTGAATATTTCTCTTTTTAGTACAAAGGTCTTTAAGAAACTTGGCATAAGATGGAACTTGCTTTATAGCATCAAGTAAAGGGATGTTAACACTTACCTATTTGAAGATTTCGAGAATCTCACCTGTGGATTTTCCTTTTTTTCCTTTAACTAACCTCTGAGGAAATGGAGCTTTAGGAACATATTCTTGTGGGTTAGTTTCTTCTTTCTCTTCCGATGGTGAGTCCTTAACATTCACAGGTACAATTTGATTTTCTTTTGTCACCGGCATCTCCACTTTATTGTCGACTTCTTTTCCTTTTCGCAAGGTCATGACTGTTTTGACCTCTCTATGCTGCTGTGGTGAACTGGTACTTGCTTCATGTACTCCTTTAGGATTAGGCACTGGTTGACTTGGAAATTTACCTTTCTCAACAATCATTGCCAAAGTCTGAACTGAAGAAGCAAGTTGTCCCACCATCTTCTCGAGGCTTGAAACTGATTGGGCTTGTGAGTTGAAGCCTGCTCTCAACTCATTTCGTAGTCCATCAATGGTGCGGTTCTGTTGCTCAATCGTGGAGTGAGTAAGATTCTTGAGATTCTGGAATGAATCCTCCCATGGTCTGGGTTGAGAGTAGTTCCGGTTCTGATTGTATAGTCTAAATGGTGGCTGAGAGGCTTGAGCAATTTGAGGAATTTGTTGCATTGGTAGAGCTAGAGCTGTTGGTTCATTTTGTTGGAATCCTTGAGACCATGAAAAATTGGGGTGGTCTCTCCACCCAAGGTTATATGTGTTGGAGTATGGGTTGTAATTTGATGGCTTTCTCATTACACCTATGGCATTGGCTTGATCTGGATATGAGTTAGGGTCATGTGGTTCTGTTGATTTAGCAGTTGATAACAATGCTATTTGTCGAGAGAGACTTTCAACCATCTCCTCGACTTCTTTGATTCCCGAAGTTGACTCGCTAATGTGAACTTCATTCACTCCTTTAATTCTTTTAGTATTCCTGAGTGATCGACTCCGTTGTTGGGAATTATCCGCTTGTCACTGGAAGAATTCCCAAATCTCTTATGCACTTTTTGACATTAGCTCTCCTCCACTTGTTGCCATTAGCCATTCTTGCAAATTCGGTAATAATCCCTCCAAAACATATTAGCATTGGTGCTATTTCTCGTACCCATGATGTGGACACTTCAAGAGTAGCCCATTGAATCGCTCCTATGTTTCGAAAAATTGCTCGTCTTCTCTCTGGGTAAACTCTGAAATTTCCCTGCGAATAGCATTGGTTTTATGCACTGGCAAATATTTATTCAAAAATTTTGTTACCATTTGTTCCCATGATGCAATGCTATTAGCAGGCAATGTATTAAGCCATGACCGAGCTCTATCCTTTAAAGACAATGGGAATAGTCTAAGTTTCACATCATCGTATGAAAAATTCTCATATTTAAATGTTTGACAAATAGCATGAAAATCATTCAAATGATTATATGGGTCCTCATTTTCTAGGCCATAGAATGTTGGGAGACAATTTAGCACACTAGGTTTTAGTTCAAAACTCTTAGCAGCTACATTTGGGTATCTTATACATGATGTGCTCAAATTAGATAAAGGACTGAAGTAGTCCTTAAATGGCCTCTCCTGTAGTTACAAATCCATTTTATTTTTAACGTGTTTATGCATAATGTGCTCAAATTAGCTAAAGGACTGAAGTAGTCCTTAAATGGCCTCTCATGTGGTTGCAAATCCATTTTATTTTTAACGTGTTTGTGTGTGCTCAGTGTTTTTTCTAGTTCAAGGTCTATAGGTTCAAGATTAAGTAATAATGACCTACGACCATGCATGCAAAGAACAAAAAAATAAATGGGAACAAAACGAATAAAAATAAAGAAAAAGGAAAAATTACGATACTAACCTTATCGCACTATTACAACCTTACTATAAAAATACACAAAAAATATTTTATTGAACTAGCAAGTACACGAATCTATTGTAGTGTAGATCAATGGTGACGAGTGTCGATCCCACAAGGAGGTGGATTTTATGTGTGTAGAATTAATTTTCTAAATGGGTGGTTGGATTTGTGGTGAAAGTAATTTAGATTATCCTAAAATTGGAATTGAAATGGCGAGAATAAATTAAAGAGAAATCTATTGCAATAACATATTTGGATATCTGAATCCGTATCAACATGCATCATGGGCTAAATATTCCTTATTAATGTCAATTAAATCCTGAGGGGAGAATCCACACCTCATGAACCACACTCTAATCAATATGGTGCTAAGGGCTTATCGTGCCAAATAATAAAAACCTTGTACTAGAGAGCCGGTGAAACCAAGGCGGTATCTAGACAAGATTATTATTATTTGTCGATGAGAAGTCAAAACATCCACAAAAATTAGAGGGGAAAAGAAAATAAATTTACCAAATAAAGCCCATGACACATGTTGAGACTTCACCTTCAACCCAAACTTGAAAGAAAATTAGCTACTCATAATTGAACTAGGGGCAAAATGGAAATTTATTAAAATGCTTAGAAAATATAAGATGGAGAGCGAATTACAGAAAATGAAGTCTAAAAATGGATTCAGAGCTATGAAATTAGGAGGGGAGGCCCCCTTTTTATAGATACATTGAGTAAATCATGGCCATCGGATTAAAAATAATTTGGACGCTCATGATTGTGCCACGTCATCAGTCAACAGTACGTGATTTGACCATGTGGTTTGAACAGTAACACAGCTTGACCCGGCTTGAACAGTGACGCGGTTTGGTTGAAAATAATTTTGTGTAATGCATGTACCGTAAGCGAGATTTTTGGTCCACTGATATGCTGCCACGTCACCATCAATAGTACATAAGAATTTTAGTCCAACAGGATCGTGACACCTCGTCAGTCAATGCCACATCATCGGTCAATGGCACGTCATGGATCCGTCAATATGAACAGTGTCGTGAACAGTACATGTGAATAGTACCGTACATGTGAACAATGCCATTTTTCCTTTTATGTTCCTCCTAAGGTTTTCGACCGTCCTGAGTTCAAAAGTGATGTCCATTTTGCCGTCTGATCTCTCGTTCATTGTGAAATGACTATGATGCCCCTAAAATACATAAAATACTTAATTATAATACAACACATATAATTAAATAACAAAAAATTTAAATACGTAAAAGTAGGAATGTTAGTGGAACTTGAAGTGTAAAATGACAATTTTTTCCTTTATAAATATACATTTTCTAACACGCAATAGGTCCCTTATGAATAAAGAGAGTAGGTTTGCTGGGGGTTTGCTGTGAAGGGACCAGAGTTGGGGCTTCGGCTGCCTGTCCCTCAGCTGTGATTGCGGCAATGATATCAAACAACTGCTTTGTCTCTGTGGGTGTACGAGTAACTCTGGCTGCTGCAACATCAGCTTAGCATCAATTTGCTCGGCTTCATCATCAGAGGCAGAAGGGGTGATTACTTTCTCTTTACCCTTTCTAGAAAGGACTGGAATAAGAGGTTCCTTTGCTGGTTCATCATCCCCTTCTTGTATAATGTGCTTTTTTTGGATTTGGAGGGGGTCTTGGCTAGGGGCTCCTCAAGTTCTTTCTCAGGCTCTTCCTCTTCCTCTGTTGGGGAACTGTCAGTTACAGACTTGACACCCTCTTCTTCAAGTTGGTTAGATTGGTCATCAGCATCTGTTTCGGCCTCTGATTACGGTTCTGCTGCAGCTTCTTCCTCTGGTTCATCTGTTTCAGTAGCTTCTTCACTGACTTCTGCTGGAGCTTCTGTAGTGTTAATATCAAAATTGTATTGTTGGAGCAATGAATCAGGGAAATTTCGATGGGTACTTTTCATATATACAACAAATTAGTGTAGGTGGCTTTCCAAGTGCTGCAAATAGCTCCAGAACCGATTGTTTTCCCTCTACTGAGCTTCAACACATTGAGTGATGCTAGTGCTCAATGCTTGGATTCTCTGTTCTAACCCAATAACTCTTCTTGCCCTTGTTACAGCAGCTGGTTCAGATGGGGCTCTAGCAACTTCACCAACAACTCTTTCGATGGTGCGTGCAGTGAGGGTACCATCATTCTTGACATGCTCATCTTTTGCATCAAGGCGAACGCCCGATACCACACAGATGCTGGTGATGGCTGAAGGAAATAGCAAGGCAGTTGCTTTGTGGTTTTTCATGTCACAGTCTCGAATTTCTTTTTCGATAATGTTTCCCACATCTATGGGTAACCCTCTAACAAGAACATACAACAATACTAACCTTTCTTGTGAAACAGTAGTGGTGTAGGTCGTTGGCATAAGTCTGGATTTTAGAAATTTCACCCACACCTTAGCAATGGGTTTCAAACCTGTCCTATTAATCATACGCCCTTCTTCATTAGCCCAAGATGCACCATTTACGGTAAGTGTTGTGAAAATTTTGTTCTATCTTTATGGGGTTAATTTGTCAAGCAACTTGGCATACTCGCAATTAATTTCAGCAGGTAAATTATAGAAAGCATTTATAACTCGAGAATCTAATGGAATAAGCGAGTTTCTTACCCAAATATTGTGCTGACCAGGGCTTACCAAATTGGTGTAAAATTCTTTCACCAGTGGCAACACAGGGTCTCGAGGGTGGTTACAAAACTCCAGCCATCCGCGCTTTGCTGCAGTATTGTATAATGATTGCACAATTCCTGAGGGTTGAGGTGGGAACTGAAACCCTTTTTCTTCTAGAATCTTTCGCGGTTCAATGAATTCTCCATATTTTTCTTCCTCATGGTAACTTTGGAATCATGAGGGATCTTTTAGTCGGCTGGCTGTCCTTTTGTACCTTGACATTGCAGCTCCAATTGTTAATATTGGATCCATCAGTCACAAATTTTATTTTTTAAAAGAACAAAGCAAGAGAAGATAAAAGTTAAACAATCCTAAATAAGGGAAATAAAAATAAATAATAATAAAATAAAATAAAATAAAATAAAATAAAAAGTATTTAACAAAACAAAGGAGGATCCATCTCATTTGAAATCACTGCCTCCACAATGGGTTGCCTCCCATTGAGCGCTTGATTTAAGGTCCTTCAGGCTTACCTTACTTGAGTGCTCATAAAGCTGGTTCTCTAAAGAGTAAAACCTCCTTTGAACAGTCTGTGGCTTAATGCATGTAATGTTTAACTCTGTGCCTATTGACTTTGAATTCTTGGCCTGTCTTTTCATCTAAGAGATCAACAGCCCCATGAGGGTAAATTCTGAGCAGCTTGAAGGGTCCAGACCATCGAGATTTCAGTTTTCCTAAAAATAGTCTTAACCTCATATTATGGAGCAGTACTTGCTGACCAGGGATTAATTTCCTGTGTTGGATATGTTTGTCATGCCAGTGTTTTGTCCTCTCTTTATAGATTCTTGTATTTTCATATGAGAATAACCGTAATTCATCAAGCTGACATAGTTGAAGTTTTATTTGCTCTGTTACAACATGTATATCCCAATTTATTTGCTTCAATGCCCAGTATGCTTTGTGCTCTAGCTCGAGTGACAAGTGACACGCTTTCCCATACACAATTCGGTAAGGAGACATGCCAAGTGGTGTTTTGTATGTTGTTCTATAAGCCCATAGGGAGTCATGTAAGCGCAAGGACCAATCCTTTCTTGATGGGTTCACCACTTTTTCTAAGATCCTTTTAATTTCTATATTAGACACTTCTGCCTGGCCATTGGATTGTGGGTGATATGTTATTGCTATTTTATGCTTGACTCTATATTTTACCATAGCTGTAGCAAATATTTTGTTGCAAAAATGAGTACCCTTATCGCTAATAATTACTCGTGGAGTGCCAAACCTAGAAAAAATGCTTTTCTGAAGGAAGTTCACTACTACTTTAGCATCATTGATAGGTAATGCTGCAGTTTCTACCCATTTAGAGACATAATCCACAGCAACCAGGATATATGAGTTCCCAAAGGATGGTGGAAAAGGACCTACGAAGTCTATTCCCCATACATCGAAAATCTCCACTTCCAGAATGTTCGTCAATGGCATTTCATGTCTTTGAGTTATGTTTCCTGTCCTTTGACACCTGTCACAACATTTAGCAAACTTATAAGCATCTTTAAAAATAAAAGGCTAGTAATAACCTGATTGCAGAACCTTGGAAGCTGTTCTGTGGCCACCAAAATGTCCTTCAAAATTACTTGATCTGAGTATAACTTATACAAATATGGGTCATCCCACTGGTAGATTCTAACATCATGAAGAAATTTCTTTTTCTGCTGAAACTTCAAGTCAGGTGGTAGCAATCCACTTACTAAATAGTTAGCAAAATCTACATACCATGGTGATCCTAATTGCTGCAGCATCTGTGTCTGATATATTACTAATAGTTGTTCATCAGGAAATGCTTCAGTGATGTCTGTTTTTGTCAATGTGCTTGCGTCTGCTTCTAGTCTAGACAGATGGTCTGCTATATGATTCTCAGTCCCCTTTCTATCTTTAATTTCCAAATCAAACTCCTGAGCAATAAGATCCATCTTATTAATCTCGGTTGAGCATCCTTCTTTGAGATTAGGTACTTGATGGCTGCATGATATGTGTACACTGTCACTTTAGTACCCACCAAGTAAGCTCTAAACTTATCGAAAGCAAATACTACTGCTAGCAACTCTTTCTCTGTAGTGGTATAATTAATCTGAGCTTGAGTAAGAGTTTTGCTGGCATAGTACATAGAGTGGAAAATTTTATCCTTCCTCTGCCCCAACATTGCCCCAATAGAATGGTCACTAGCATCACACATCAGTTCAAATAGTAGAGTCCAATATGGTGTTATAACCACTGGTGTAGTGATCAAAACTTTCTTTAATTCTCCAAAGGCTTGAAGACAATCTTTATCAAAATGAAAAGGCTTGTCGTGTTCTAGCTGTTAGCCTAAAGGGCTACAAATAATGTAATTTTGATGATAACAAACATATATATTAAGTGATTTAATAGATATTGTATTTCACATTTTCACTAGTTTTTAAAGGGTAATATTTCTGCAAGTGAATCAAGTAAAATCAAGCTCAAGACACTCAACGGACAATGGCGAAATCAAGAATAAAGTTTAGAGCTCAACGGACAAATTAGTGCGATAAATTCTTGTAAAGCCGGTATGATTTAATTGATGCATGATTTAGCATTTGAGAAGCTCAAGAGATTAATTTAATTAATTACTTTTTATAAACTAAAAGGTTTTATTTTTATAAGATAAAGTACCGTGGTTTTGAGTAATTTGAACTTAAATGCAAAGTTTTGAAATATTTGATTTTAATAAGTATTATTATTGAATTTCGGAGTTGGACCTTTTTACAAACATTTGAAATGTTTTGGGCCATACTATAATTTATGAATATTTGGACTAAAGTGAAAGGTTTTGAGAACTTTGAAAAATATGGGTATTATGTTGAAAAAGACCTTTTTGCGAAAGAATAATATCTTTGGGGCCATATCATAATTTCAGAAAGTTTTGGAAAGACAACTATTATTAAGAAATTCTGAAATTGGACTTATTTGTAAAGTTTTATGACATTTAAGGCCGTAGTATAATTATAGAAAGTTTTGGGTCAAAGTATAATTTTAGTGAACAGTGTTACTGTAGTAAAATTAAAAAATAACGGTAATATCACTGTTCATGAGCGGCTAACTGGATAAATCAAGCGGCTAACCACTTGGGCGCTGGAATTTGCCTATAACGGCTAGTTTTCAGGCTTTAACTATAAAATCTCAACTCCAACTTCATTTTAAGAAATAATACAAGGAGCTATAATTTGTTTTCAGGCTTTATTTTATATTCTTAAAATAATATAAGAAATAATAGAAATAATATATTTTAAGATCATATAACATATATTAAGCTTTCATTTCGTAAATCATCATTTTTTGAATCATCATTGAGCTATAATTTGTTTATCCACTCTTAAAGAGAGTTTCATTGTTGTGATTTTCATTTATCATCAAATTGTGAGTGTACAAGTGTGAGAAACACTTGGGGTGAAGAGATTGGGAATAGAATCTCTTGTTGTAAAGGTCCATTGACACCTTGGAAGTCAATTGTAAACATTTGAAGCCTTGGGAGGCTTGGATAGTGAAATCCTCAAGCCGGGTGAGCTTGGAGGCTTAGACGTAGGCGGGGATAGCCGAACCACATAAAAATCCTTGTTTTTGTTTTCTCTTCCCTTACTCTTTTAATATTGTGCTTGATTGAATTTATTATTTTTTATTTGATTAAGGCAATAGATTAAATTGTTGTGCGAATTGTATTGCATAATTTTTAAAATCTCAATTCACCCCCCCTCTTGGGTTGCATAACTTACATTGCATTTGGTATCAGAGCAAGATGCTCTTGTGTAGACTTAACCGTCTAGAGTTGAATATCCATGGCAACCCATAATGACTCAACCTTTAGGGAAGGACAATCCACAATTAGACCACCGTTCTTTGACGGTAATGACTACCCATATTGGAAAACTATGATGAAAATTTATTTACAAGCTTTAGATTATGAAATTTGGGAAATTGTTTGTGATGATCCATTTATGCCTTTGACTAAAAACGAAGTCGAGGAAGATATTCCAAAACCTTCACGGGAATGGAATGAATTGGAAAAGAGAAAAGCCTCTCTAAACTCCAAAGCTATGAATGCCTTGTTTTGTGCACTAGATAAGAAAGAGTTTCATAGAGTATCTAGTTGTGAAAGTGCTAATGAAATTTGGCACAAACTTGTAAGTTGTTTGTGAAGGCATGAATCAAGTGAAAGAGTCTAAAATTAGTAGGTACACTCGACAATATGAATTGTTTCAAATGGAACAAAATGAGAGTGTGTATTCTATGTATACTAGATTTACGGACATAGTGAACACTCTAGGAGCCCTAGGAAAGACCTTTTCAAATAGCGAGAAAGTTAAGAAAATCATTAGGTCGGTACCTAAGGAATGGAGACAAAAAAGGACTGCCATTGAGGAAGCCAAAGATTTAAATATCTTACCTATTGATGATTTAATTAGTTCTCTTATTTCTTATGAGGAAGACTTGTCGGCCGAAAAAGGCAATGAGGAGAAGAAGAAAAACATTGCTCTTAAAGCCTCGAAACATGAGAGTGATGAGGAAAGCGAGCTGGATGAGGAGGAGATGGATATGCTGGCTAGAAGGTTTAGAAAATTATTTAAGAAATCCAGTGAGCGAAGAAAATTTAAAGACCTCAAGAACCGAAAAGAGAATAAGGAAGTAATCAAATGTTATGAGTGCAAGAAGCCTGGCCATATAAGAACGGATTGCCCTCTTCTTAACAAGCTCAAGAAGAAAGCAATGGTAGCCACATGGGATGATAGTGATGAGGAAACAAGTGATGATGAAGAGCATCAAGAAATGACAAATCTAGCTCTCATGGCAATTGGAGATGAATCGGATGATGAACTTGATAAGGTAAATGATCTTTCTACTTATGATGAATTATATGATGCTTTTAAAAAATTGCATGATAATTGGATAAACGTTGGTAAAAAGAATGCATGTCTTAAAAAGAAAATGGTAAAACTCACAAATGAAAATGAATCTCTAAGTGCAAAGATTACATGCCTAGAATTAGAGAATAAAACATTGCATGATAGAGTTGTATTATCAAATGAGAAACCTAGCACTTCACATGAGCATCTAAAATCATATGTAGATGACTTGAAAAACGAAAAGGATGCTTTACAAAAATGCAATGATTCATTAAATGAAAAGATTAAAAGACTAGAGTTAGATAATAAAATGTTGCATGATAGAATTGCATCATTTAAAGGTAAACAAAGTATTTCATATGAGCATGAAAAATCACATGTTGATGAATTGATGAAAGAAAATGAAGTGCTTAAGAAAAAGAGTAATGAGCTCAACGAAATTATGTTAAAATTCACAAGTGGTCAAAAGAACTTAGAAAAATTACTAAGCACTCAAAAATGTGTGTTTGAGAAAGGAGGACTTGGGTATAAGCCTGAAACAAAAATATTATAAAAATTATTTTGTTAAGGCTACCTCCATAAGTGATCATAAGATTGTTTGTCATTATTGTAATGGAAATGGTCATATGAGTTTTAGATGTCCATTTAAGAGAAATGTATATTATGGAGTCAAGTGTATTTGGGTTCCAAAAGGAACCAAATCTAACACTCAAGGACCCAAGAGTATTTGGGTACCAAAATGCACAACTTGAATATTTTCTTTGTAGGTACCACAATCAAGGAATGGCAGAGAGTTCCTTGATAAAAGCTTATGAGAATAATCACTTGATCATGGTGTAAGCAAAAATGATGAGACAATATGATTTAATTGTTTTGGTAACAATTATTGCCTTATTGATTATAAGTGATGGTCTTTTAATCTTAGTAAGTATCTAATAATTCATTTGGTATCATAACATTAAGTGCATTAACATGAAGTGGATAAGTTTATTTTGCCTATTTATTATATTGAGTGGATCATGAAAAATGGATAGTAGCTTGAATTTGTGAAAGTATGCTTGTATGTTTACATGATTGAATTATCATTGTGTTTAACATTGAGTGCTTTATCATGATGGATTTGTTTGATTTTAATGATTATGTAATGCCTAAGTATGATAAATGAGTAATATGCTTGAATTATTAATCTTTTTAATGCTTATATGTTTCATGATTGAGTAAAATATATACATGATGGATGAATTATATGTGTGAATTAATCATGTCTTAAATGTTTATAATTTCAACCATAAAGTGTTATTGTATCTCATAATTGTGATGGATATGCATGATGAATATGTTATAAATTTGAGTTTTATGATTTTTTTTGGATGTTTAAAATCATGATTCATGCATTAAATTAGCTCTTGAGATGTTTCGGGATCACGAAATGGTCTCGGAATTGCTCAAATTTCAGCCGGACAGCAAATTGGTGCAGAGGAGCAGAAACCAGGCGGATAGCCGCTTGAAATCTGCTCAAACCCGAGAGCAAGCGGCTAACTGCTTGCCCCCAAGCGGTTAGCCACTTGGTCATGGGTTTAAGAGATTTTCCCCCTCTTTTTCATGTGTTCTTCAACCTCTCTCCATTCTCTCTCAAAGCCGAACCTATCCCCTCCATTTCTACTTAATATTTCTTCATTTCTCACTCTTTTTCATGGCAAGATCAAATCTTTCAAACCATTACCCATGTATTTAACCTCTCATTAAACACTTCCCAATCATCATTTCTTCACTTGTTCTTCATCATTTCATCATCATCTTTCACATCTGAATAATACTTCTCCATTTCTCTCTCAAATTTCTTCATCATGTTATTACTCCTAGGTCTGGTCATGCGGATGAAGTGAGCCGTTTAGATGTAGCCATATTGGACTGTATTCTAGAGGAGAGGGTGCTAAATATTGGTTATATTATCCTTCATTATATGCTTAGCACTCCCTGTTTAGCCAAAAGATCCCTTCCTTATGCTAGTATTATTACCCAAATTCTAAAGTTTTTCCGAGTTCCTATCACCAAGCCAATCTCCTTGAATTCGAGGGAATTAGGCGATAAAGTAATCGCTAATTTGGGTTTTTATTGGAGGAACGATAGATGGTATAAACATCGAAGAAACAAAAAGGTTACAGAACTTGCTCCTACAGATCATCGTTTCTTTAATGATGTCCATCCCCCACACTTGCTTCATGATGTTAGTGCTCCACATCGCTCACATCCTCCACCCTCCAAGGGCCCTTCCCACTCTACTTCAGCTGACTCTGAAGATTCGTTGCAACAGCTGTTAACTAAAGTGGATTCACTTTCTGAGCGACAAGACAAACTTCAATCCCAGCTTGAAGCTTTTCACCTTCAGTCTATTTCCGAGCGAGAGCATCTCTTTGCTCAACAGCAGCAACAGCTTCTTGATGGCCAACAACAACTTTTTGCCGCTCTTGGATTTCCACCACCATCTTCTTCATCGCATCCACCATCTCTTTAGCACTCTATTTTTATTGTTTTTCATTTGTCGCTCTGCACTACATCTTTACATGCATTATTATTTTTAATTTGCGGATGATATCTTGTTGTTTGATATTTGGATATGTTGTTTTTAATATGTGGATTGAGGATGCTTGTTATTTGATCTTCGGATATGTTATATTTGGATGATGTTTTCGGATTCTTGGAATATTATAACTCTTTGGTTAATTATATGCTTCATTCTTATGTGTTGCTTGATGAATTGATGGAATGTTGGTTCATGATCTTTTTATAGTTAATTGGCTGTTTGGTTATATGTTTCTTGATTAACCTTTGACATATTATCGATCTTAGCATGAATTTCTAGTAATTTTGATGATGAAGGGGGAGAAGTCATGTATTTTGAATATGAAGACATATAATATGTATTTTGATCTTAAAGTATTTGTGCATATTTTTGAAATATTCAGGGGGAGTTTTTGTTTTGAATTTAATTTATATGTTTAATATATATGCCATGTATTAAGGGGGAGTATAAATGTTAAAATACATGAAATATTTGTCATCATAAAAAAGGGGGAGATTGTTAGCCTAAAGGGCTACACATAATGTAAATTTGATGATAACAAACATATGTATTAAGTGATTTAATATATATTGTATTTCACATTTTCACTAGTTTTTGAAGGGTAATATTTATGCAAGTGAATCAAGTGAAATCAAGTTTAAGACACTCAACGGACAACGGCGAAATCAAGAAAAAGTTTAGAGCTCAACAAACAAATTAGTGCGATAAATTCTTGTAAAGTCGTTATGATTTAATTGATGCATGATTTAGCATTTGAGAAGCTCAAGAGATTAATTTAATTAATTACTTTTTATAAACTAAAAAGTTTTATTTTTATAAGATAAAGTACCTTGTGGTTTTGAGTAGGGGTGGGCATGAGTCGGGTTGAAAAAATTCAACCCAACCCAATCCATTACATTTTTCAACCCAACCCGACCCAACCCGCAAAGTTGCGGGTCGGGTTGAGTTGATTGGGTTGGGCTTTTGAAAAGCCCATTTTTATGGTCTAAACAAAAATAAATAAATTAATTAAAAAAATTAAAAAAACACAAATACTAAAATCCTTACAACAAATCCAATATTTCAAAATTTAACAATCAAATTATTAGTACATAACTAATGAAAAAAAGTACATAAATTTAAAATCTTGTTTAATACAAAACATTAAAGTCCAAAGAGTGAAAAATTTTATAAGTCTTTCATACATAGGAAGAGAGTTTTCCGAAACCATTGCTCAACACCAACCAACAGGAGTGTAATGAAGATTAGTCCAATGACATCAAAATCCAGATCAATCTAAATTAATGACATTAAAATCTGATGCCAATCTTGAATCTATATAACAATAAAAATAAAAATATTAGGCATATATGTTATAACAAATAAATATAAGAAAAATATAAATAGAATAAAAATAAAAATAAAAATCATAATATAAAAATTTACCTGATGTAATTGATTCATAAAATGTCATATCTTCAACCGAAGATGTATCCTCTTCTACAGCAATACGAGAAGAACAAAGCCAATTTTGCCCACATATCAAGCTCTCTACCATTTTAGGACTCAAAGAAGCTCGAAATGGATCAAGAATGCGTCCTCCTGTACTGAATGCAGACTTAGAAGCAACTGTAGATATTGGGATTGCAAGAATGTCTTTGGCTACATTAGACAAAACTTTATATTTCCCACCATTTACCTTCCACCAGTTCAACAAATCAAATGAATCATCAAAGCAATTTTCACAATCATCTAATAAATATTTGTCCACTTCATTTTTCAACTCTACACCATCCTCTTCCAGCTGCTTCTTTTTCCATTTTGAAAGTTTTGCTACCTTGGCTAATCTATAATCAATAATATCATTTTTTTCTCTAACTCGGATGGAAAAATGACAGCATTAACAGATTGGTTTTGGCTACCACCATCACATCTAGGGTTATTATTTGTGTAAAAGTCATACAAAGAAGACAATAAGCCCTTAATCACTTTTATGAGCTCACACACAATATTTTCATCATACAACTCCTCAAAACAAAATTTCACAAAACTCAATTTATAACGCGGATCAAGCACAACAGCAACAATTAACAACTTATTTAGAGTGTTGAGGGAACTCCAATATTTGTCATACTTCTCTTTCATCTTCTTTGCCATTGCACTCAAATAAGAATCATCACTTAGTATCAATCCTTTTAAATTTGACTCTATAGAATGCATCTCATGAAAATACAAATGTGATGTAACAGACAAAGAAGCACTAAATTTTTTAGTAATTTCATAGAAATTCTCCAAAAAATTATTCAACACACTTGCATTCACCCAATCTATAAGTTCCAGTGGCCCAATCCTTTTTTTTCCACCCGCTTTCTCTTCAAAATAGGATCTATAAAATCCATCATCATCCTCCAATCGTTCAAAAGCTTTTTGATATACAAGAGCACTCTCTAACATCAAATAGGTGGAATTCCACCTAGTAGGAACATCCATCACAACAATACGTTTAGAATCAAGTTTTTCATGCTCAACACATTTTCTAAACCTTATTAATCTAGCTGGTGATGATCTTACATATTTCACAGCATTACGAATGCTAGAAACAGAATTATTCATCTCTTTCAACCCCTCAGTCACAATCAAATTTATAATATGTGCACAACATCTAACATGAAGATAATCACCATTCAACACAAGCCCACCCCAGTTATTCATCTTCTTTTTTAAATAAGAAATGACCAAATCATTCGAACTTGCATTATCAACAGTAATTGTAAACACTTTATCAATACCTCATTCAAGCAAGCAAGACTCAATCAATTTTCCAATTGTATCTCCTTTATGATCATCAATCTGGCAAAAGTTTAATATCGTTTTATGAAGTTGCCACTCATCATCAATAAAATGGGCTGTAATAACCATGTAATTCAAATTTTGTATTGAAGTCCAACAATCAGTTGTTATACAAACCCTATACTTATTACTAGCAAACACTTTTTTCAAATTATTCTTCTCATTTAAGTACAACTGATACACATCTCTAGCAATAGTTCTCCTAGAAAAACGATCAAGTTTTGGACAAGCTTTGCTCATAAATTTCCAAAACCCTTCTTTTTCAACAAAACTAAAGGGCAATTCATCAATAATTATCATCTCAATGCATGCTTTTCTAAGGTCCTCTTTGCTACAAGATATTGCCACAAGATTACTGCCACCACCAGTTGTGTTATCCTCAAACACCAAGGTTTTTTGTTTTAAATCAACTTTCCTATCAGTATAGGCTGTGCATGCTGACAAGTGATTCCATAAAGTACGAGTCCCAATAAATCTAGAATGACACACATACACTTTAGAACAGTAGTTACACTTACATTTTGTATCATTCTCAAATTTTGTGTAATGTTCCCATACTTTTGACACTTTTCCACCTTTTCCATTGCCTGCATGTGTATTAATAGCACTATCAGTTGTACTTTGAGTTGTTGAAAGCTGGATTACTGGATGAATTTGCTTCCATCTACAAGGAAAAAATTCCAGGCCATGAATATTGTCATTATCCTATTAATAATTAACAAATAATCGAAAAAATAACAAATAGTGGTCAAAGCTCTTTTATTAATACCCTTAGCCATGTTTGGATACTGCGATAAATAAATATGATTAGAATAATTTTATGAAAAAAAAAATCCATCTAAGATAGAATACATATGTGAATTTGAGAGCATGACTAGTTAATACTGAAAATATTTCTACAGAACAATGCCCAGCAGATGTTTGTCGAAAAGCCTTTTCCCGAAGATTTTAATAATAATAATTATTTTATTTATGTTAATCTGATTGTTGATTAAGCTTGACACCATCATAACAACCAAAAATTGACCAACTTTTTTCAATAAAAAAATATTATAAAATGGGTAGACATTTTAACAATAAAAAATTGATCAACTTGTTTCAAAACAATAATAAATTAGTAAAATAGAAAGAAGAAAGAACCTATGCATGTGACGATGTGTAGTTTGGGCAGCTTTTCAAGAAACGCCCTGAGTTGTGATGTTGTTGTGTTCTATGCGCAAGCAGATGAGCAGCTGTTCTTTAAACAAGAGAATTTGAGTTTAGGGTTCTGAGATAGTTGCTAAATATATTTTTATATATACGGGTTGACGGGTCGGGTTGGGTTAAAATTTTGCAACCCGACCCAACCCACAAACAGTGCAGGTTGAAAATTTAATAGCCCAACTCGACCCGTAAATTTTATCAACCCAACCCAACTCGCAAAAATTCATACGGGTTGGGTCGGGTTCACGGGTTGGGTGGGTTGGTGTCCACCCATAATTTTGAGTCATTTGAACTTAAATGCAAAGTTTTGAAATCTTTGATTTTAATAAGTATTATTATTGAATTTCGGAGTTGGACCTTTTTACAAACATTTGAAATGTTTTGGGCCATACTATAATTTATGAATATTTTGGACTAAAGTGAAAGGTTTTGAGAACTTTGAAAAATATGGGTATTATGTTGAAAAGGACCTTTTTGCGAAAGAATAATATCTTTGGGGCCATATCATAATTTTAGAAAGTTTTGGAAAGACAACTATTATTAAGAAATTCTGAAATTGGACCTATTTGTAAAGTTTTATGACGTTTTAGGTCGTAGTATAATTATAGAAAGTTTTGGGCCAAAGTGTAATTTTAGTGAATAGTGTTACTGTAGCAAAATTCAAAAATAACGGTAATATCACTATTCATGAGCGGCTAGCTGGATAAATCAAGCGGCTAACTGCTTGGGCACTGGAATTTGCCTATAACGGCTAGTTTTCGGGCATTAACTATAAAATCTCAACTCCAACTTCATTTTAAGAAATAATACAAGGAAAAACAAGATATATTGAGCTTCCATTTCGTAAATCATCATTTTTGAATCATCATTGAGCTATAATTTGTTTATCCACTCTTAAAGAGAGTTTCATTGTTGTGATTTTCATTTATCATCAAATTGTGAATGTACAAGTGTGAGAAACACTTGGGGTGAAGAGATTGGGGATATAATCTCTTATTGTAAAGGTCCATTGACACCTTTGAAGTCAATTGTAAACATTTGAAGCCTTAGGAGGTTTGGATAGTGAAATCCTCAAGCCGGGTGAGCTTGGAGGCGTGGACGTAGGTGGGGATAGCCGAACCACATAAAAATCTGTGTTTGTTTTCTCTTCCCTTACTCTTTTAATATTGTGCTTGATTGAATTTATTGTTTTTTATTTGATTAAGGTAATAGATTAAATTGTTGTGCAAATTGTATTGCATAATTTTTAAAATCCCAATTCACCCCCCCTCTTGGGTTGCATAACTTGAATTTCACTAGCAATGAGCATAGTGGTTTAGCTACTTTGGAAAAGTCTTTTATGAATCTTCTGTGAAATCCAGCATGACCCAAAAAATTTCTAATCCCCTTGATTGAAGTGGGAGGTGGCAGTGTATCTATCACCTCTATCGTTGATTTGTCTACTTCTATACCATTTTTGGACACCTTGTAACCCAACATTATGCCTTCTTACACCATGAGGTGGTATTTTTCCCAATTGAGTACTAAGTTAGTCATCTCACATCTTTTAAGAACTTCTTCCAAGTTGTGTAAACAATCAGTGTATGTCTCTCCAAAGACTGAGAAATCATCCATGAAGACTTCCAATGTTTGCTCCACCATATCCAAAAAAATAGACATCATACATCTCTGGAAAGTTGCTGGAGCATTGTACAAACCAAATGGCATCCTTCTGAAGGCAAAAGTTCCATAAGGACAGGTAAATGTAGTCTTTTCCTGATCCTCTGGGGCTATAGCAATTTGGTTGTAACTTGAATACCCATCTAGGAAATAATAATATTATTTTCTAGCAAGTTTGTCCAACATTTGATCCATAAATGGAAGTGGGAAGTGATCCTTTCGTGTGGCTTTGTTGAGCTTCCTATAATCCATACATACCCTTCATCCAGTCACTGTTCTTGTAGGAATAAGTTCATTCTTTTCATTTGCTATCACTATTATTCCTCCCTTCTTTGGAACACATTGAATTGGGCTTACCCATGAACTGTCTGATATCGGGTTTATGATCCCAACATCCAACCATTTGATGATTTCTTTTTTTCACAACTTCCTTCATAATGGGGTTTAACCTTCTATGTTGCTCTACTGAATTGTTGTAGCAGTCTTTTAACATAATTTTATGCATACATATGGATGGGCTGATCCCTTTAATGTCTACCATGGTCCATCCAATTGTTTTTCTGTATTTCCCAGCATATCTACCAGGCTCCGTTCTTGACCTGCATCCAAAGTAAATAAAATGATTATAGGGAGTGTGTTGTTCTGACCAAGATAAGCATATTTCAAATGTGAGGGTAACAATTTTAATTCAAGATTAGGAGGTGATTCAATAGATGGTAAAGTTGTCTTTACTTCCCTGTCTGAAAGATTTAGATGTTCAACAAATCTGCTATGTCTGTTAGATTGCCTTTCTCCCATCCATTCTAT
Organism: Citrus x clementina; assembly: GCF_000493195.1. Taxonomy (NCBI): domain Eukaryota; kingdom Viridiplantae; phylum Streptophyta; class Magnoliopsida; order Sapindales; family Rutaceae; genus Citrus; species Citrus x clementina. The sequence goes on from NW_006262339.1 coordinate 20,195,128, forward strand.
CTGGTTTGCTACAACATCTTCTTCTTCAAAGCTCTCAAAGGTGGCAACTTTGATGACGTCATTACTGCAGCATTTATTTACTCTGTCTGCTACAACAAAATCCACAACACTCAAGAAATTGCAATCTTGTGCCTCATCAAGATTCTTCATAGCCTCTAATACATTGAATGTGACTTGTTGATCATTCATCCTCATTGTTAGCTCTCTTTTTTGCACATCTATCAGAGTCTTCTCGATTGCGAGGAAAGGTCTTCCAAGTATAATGGGTACCTCTTTATCAGCCTCAAAGTCTAGTACAATGAAGTCCACTGGAAAGATAAATTTGTCAACCTTCACTAGTACATCCTCAATCTTTTCTTCAGGGTATGCATGAGATCTGTTAGCTAATTGTAGAGTGACTGTTGTTGGCCTGCATTCTTCTACTCTCAACTGCTTAAATACAGATAATTGCATCAGATTAATGTTGGCTCCCAAATCACAGAGTGCTCTGCCATTGTACCTAGTTCCAATGGAACATGGTATTGTGAAGCTTCCTGGATCCTTCAATTTTTTAGGGATCTTACTTTGGAGCATGTGACTGTTTTCCTGTGTTAAAGTAACAGTTTTAAATTCTCCCAACCTTTTTTTTCTTGCCAAGATGTCTTTTAGAAATTTCACATAATTAGGCATTTGCTCCAATGCTTCCACTAAAGGTATGTTGATGTGTAATTGCTTCAGCACTTCCAGAATTTACTAAATTGCTTGTCTTGTTTTTGTTTATGAAATCTCTGTGGGAAAAGAGGTGGATGCCTGAATTGCTAGGCAGCTTCAGGAGGTACCAATCTCTACTCATTTGATTTATTAGAAGTTGTTACCACTAGTGTTGCAACTTCTTCTTTAGTATTTATTGGTTGATTCCCTTCCATAATTGTTATAGCTTGACCACTAACACCAGTATCTTGATGGCTGGGTTGCTGTAACATGCTCTGATCTTGAGGTGTTTCTTGTGAGGAATTAAGTTCCAACCTTTTTTTAGTCACATCAACAAGGATATCAACATTTTTTCCAGATCTTAAGTTGATTACTTTACAATGTTCATTTCCTTCTCTTCTTGGATCTTTTGTGTTGCTGGGTAAGCTTCCCTGAGATCTGCTACTCATTGTTGTGGCAAGCTGTCCAATTTGGTTTTCCAGGTTTCTTAGAGATACAACTTGACTTTGCACAATTGCTTCATTCTTCGCAATGTATTCCTTAATCAGTGTTTCTAATGAAGTAAGTAGATCATGCCTAGTATGTTTTTGCCCTTGATTTTGCTGATGTAAACCAGATGGTTGAGTATTTCTGTTCTGTCCACTCAGTGTTGAAGCATTTTGATTCTGATTACTCCATGAGAAATTTGGGTGTTGCTTCCATCCAGAGTTGTAAGTATTTAAGTACGGGTTATTTTGAGGCTGTCGGTTGAAATTGCCCACATAATTTACTGATGCTAAATTTCCAGGACAGTTGTCAAATACATGTTCCTCACCACAATACATGCAAGACAGCTCAGCAATTTGCTTTACTGCTGCTGGAGCAGAAGTCATGGCTTTCACCATGTTAGTCAATGAAGTTACTTGTGCTGATAATGTTGTAATTGCATCTATATTATGTACTCTTGCTGCTCTTCTCGCTGCTGTCTGTCTAGTTGATGGCCACTGATAATTATTGTTGGCAATTCTCTCCAAAATTTCATAAGCTTCAGTGTAAGATTTAAATAACAAAGCTCTATTTGCTGAAGCATCAACCATCAATCTCGTACTTGGATTCAACCCATTGTAGAAGGTTTCCAACTGTATGCAACAAGGAATACCATGATGAGGACACCTTCTGAGCAGTTCTTTAAATCTCTCCCAAGTTTTATACAAACTTTCATCTTCAAGTTGATGAAAAGAAGTGATCTCATTCTGCAATTTTGCATTCTTGGTTGGTGGAAAATACTTCATTAAAAATTTGTCAGCCAATTCATTCCATGTAGTGATGGAATCATATGGTAATGAGTTCAACCATGCCCTTGCTCGATCTCTTAAGGAGTAAGGAAAAAGCCTTAGTCTTAAAGCATCTTGTGTTGCTCCAGTAGTTTTAAAAGTATCACTTAATTCCAAAAACAACTTAAGATGGAGGTGAGGATCTTCAGTTGGCAGTCCATTCAACTTCAGGTCTGACTATCCCAGGATGTACAACTTGAGGAGTTAACACAACATAATCTATGATAGCCCTGTCTCTGTCATCTGCCATGTAAATGATGTTGTTGTTGCCTGGTTGTTAACATGCTCATTTTTCCCTTCTTGAATGTTGACAGGTTGTAGTGGCCCGTGAGGATCCAAGTTTCTCACATCCTGTAAATTATCCATTCCTGAAACAGTTGTTGAATTTCTTTGTTCTCTTCGCAGTTCGCAGTCTCCTTACGGTCCTTTCAATCTCAGGATCAAATTGAAATACAACAGATTTGTCTTTGCGCATGCAAGTGTTGATATGTCAATAAATAGAACAAATTAGATCAAGTTGGCACTGTCAAGGTTGACTTCACACATCAAAAATAAACAATCAATCCCCGGCAACGGCTCCAAAAACTTGTTGGTGGTTTTTTACTCAATTGCTATTGATGTCAATGTGCAAGTGTACACAACAAGTAATAAAGTGATGAATATTCGAGATCGTCTCCACAGGGATTGGTGTTATGAGAAAGGTTATAGCAATCACGACAATGCAAACTTCCTTTGTTCAAAAAGATTATAATTAAAAGTGAATTACTACCGAAATAAACATTAAAAGAAAAATAAAACAAATCAATGCAATAATAAAATAAATTAAATGACTTGCGTAGAAAGATTTCAATGGGAATGGGGTAACTAAGTGATCAAACTCTCTTCATGGACTGACTGTTTTGTCTAAATTAACACCAGTTGCTACAACAGTTCCTACAGCACTGGACAGAATTATTTTGCATCCTCAATTGTCGCTTATCAGATTTCTCATACCCTTAAGCACCTTAACAATGATCAATTGTTAACCCACCTACGGTATGGCATTATGAGCATACACTCTCTCTACTCTACAAGGTGAATTCCTATGTCTAGTTTTTCACAAATCTTAACTCAAATATAGCCCTTTTGGGACTCAAGTAATCTTAGTCCAAGAAACTTAAATTAAGATTAAGTATTACTCTAATAATTTCTACTAAGACAAACCCTTTTGCGGCTCTATCTTCACTTGAACCATTAAATGGGTGGTCAACCGAAATAATGATTATAATAATAGTTATTAGTGTAAAATGTTATAGCAATCTTGCAGCAACTCATAAGAACAGTCAAAAACCCATTTAGATTGTTTGTCACTTAACTACAATCAAGTTTAGTTCATACTTTGGAAAAGAAAAACAAACAGCAAAATATTGATCAAGAAATACATCAGTTCAATCAAAGAGTAAGGAAAGGAACAAGTAAAGAACGATGACAAATTGAATCCAAGTAATTCTGCTGAATTCTTCACTGGTGCAGACTTGTTCCCCTTGAATTCTGATTCTCCCATTCTTTTCCTCTCAATTTCTTTGATGTTAATTCACCACCACCTTTTCATGTGATGCGCGCCCTTTTTATAACTGAAAACTAGGGTAAAACAAAAGCCTAGGGCGCACATGCGTCAGATTAAGAAACTGCAGATCGCGATTCTGTAGATATCCAGCGCTAAGTTTTCTATATAGTTGTTCCAGGATTACTACAGCAATGGTTGCTCCAGCAACGACTATTACACTGCACTGCTCCAGATTTTGTTTCAATTGTTTTGTGGCCATATTCTTCCTCCTTTTTGCCAGCCTATTGCATCAACATTCCTTCCATGAATTATAAGCTTCTGGAAACCTACAATTATACACACAATTTGAGCACGAATTCCTTTAAATCAAGCAAAACTTATTAAGACTAAACTAAAATGAATGTTTATGCAAAATGTAACAAAATGCAATAAAAACACATCATTTACTCTCTAAGTGATCTTGATTTAAGTCTAAAATTACTATAATAACTCTCATTTCATAGAGTTATCACAAGCATGGATTTGATTTAAAAAATTTCAAAAACTATTTTGGTTAAAGGTCTTCCAAAAATCGATTTTCAAAAGGATAGAATTTGTGAAGCATGTCAATTTGGAAAACAAATCAAAACTTCTTTAAAAAACAAGAATCATGTCTCTACTTCAAAACCACTTCAATTACTTCACATAGATTTATTTGAACTTTCTAGATATGCTAGTTTAAGTGGCAAATATTATGCACTTGTGATTGTAGATGATTATTCTAGATACACATGGGTATTATTCTTAGCTAATAAGGATGATGCCATTGATGCATTTAGAACTTTCTGTAAAAGGGTTCAAAATGAAAAAGGTTATTCTATTACTTGTATTAGAATTGATCATGGTGGAGAATTTGAAAATCATGCATTTGAGAATTTTTATAATGATTTTGGCATTCAGCATCAATATTCATCACCTAAAACTCTACAACAAAATGGAGTTGTTGAGAGAAAGAATAGGTTTATTCAAGAAATGGTTAGGACCATGTTGAATGAAAATGTATTACCAAAATATTTTTGGGCCAAAGCCGTCAACACTACTTGTTATGTTTTAAATCGGGTGTTGATTAGACCTAATCTCAATAAAACTCCTTATGAGCTTTGGAAAGATAGAAAACCCAACATTTGTTATTTCAAAGTTTTTGGATGCAAATGTTTTATTTTAAACACAAAAGATAATCTTGGTAAATTTGATCCAAAATCTAATGTTGGCATCTTTCTCGGGTATTCAAACTCAAGCAAAGCTTATAGAGTTTATAACAAAAAAATTTAGTTGTGCAAGAATCCATGCATGTTATGTTTGATTAATCTAATCCCTCCTCTGCGGAGAAAGGAGTTGTTAATGATGATGCAGATGGAGAGTTACAAAAAGACTCATCAAAAGATAAACAAGAGAATGCACCACAAGAAAATCAAGAGTGGAGGTATGTTTCCTCTCATCCTAAGGATTTAATTTTAGGTGATCCTTCAAGAGGTGTTACAACTAGATCATCACTTATAAACACACGTGAGTATGCTGCATTTATTTCTCAAATTAAACTAAAATCCTTTGCGGATGCGAAAAATGATAAATCTTGGATTATGGCAATGCAAGAGGAGTTAAATCAATTTGAGAGAAATAAAGTGTGGGAATTGGTTCCTAAACCGAAACATCACTCCATTATAGGCACTAAATGGGTATTTAGAAATAAAATGGATGAATCCAGTGTGGTTGTAAGAAATAAAGATAGATTAGTGGCTCAAGGATACAACCAAGAAGAAGGAATCGATTTTGATGAAACATTTGCACATGTAGCTAGATTAAAATCCATTAGAATGTTGTTAGCATTTGCATGTGATAAAGATTTCATTTTATTTCAAATGGATGTCAAGAGTGCTTTCTTAAATGGTTATATTATGGAGGAAGTTTATGTGAAACAACCCCCTGGTTTCGAAAATGAAAAATTTCCAAATCATATTATAAGTTATCAAAAACATTGTATAGATTAAAACAAGCACCTAGAGCATGGTATGATAGGCTTAAAAATTTCTTGTTGGATAACAGTTTTTCAATGGGAAAAGTGGATACTACTCTCTTTGTTAAGCATAAGAACCAAGATATACTTGTTGTTCAAATTTATGTTGATGATATTATATTTGGTTCTACCAATAAGTCTTTGTGCAATGAGTTTTCATCTTGTATGAGTAAGGAATTTGAGATGAGCATGATGAGAGAATTAAAGTATTTCCTTGGACTTCAAATTAAACAAAACAATGAGGGAATCTTCATCAACCAAGCTAAATATGTCAAAGATTTGCTCAAGAGATTTGGCAGTGATGACTCAAACACCAAGAATACTCCAATGAGCACAATAATCAAGCTTGACAAAGATGAAAAAGGTAAAGAGGTTGATATTAAAAAGTATCGAGGTATGATCGGTTCTTTACTTTATTTAACCGCAAGTAGACCCGATATCATGTTTAGTGTATGTTTATGTGCAATATTTCAATCATGTCCCAAGGAATCTCATTTGCTTGCTGTTAAAAGAATTTTCCGTTATTTGAGTGAAACCATAGGTCTTCGCCTTTGGTATCCTAAAGGAACTCATATAGATTTAACTTATTATTCGGATGCCGATTTTGCCGGTTACAAGGTCGATAGGAAAAGTACTAGTGGAACTTGCCATTTCCTAGGTCATTCACTTGTTTCATGGTTTAGTAAGAGACAAAATTCAGTTGCACTCTCAACCACTGAGGTAGAATATATAGTCGCAAGTAGTTGTTGTACACAAGCCTTTTGGATGAAACAAACACTTAGAGATTATGGCATTAATCTTAAACAAATTCCTATAAAGTGTGATAATGCTAGTGCTATAAATCTATCAAAGAATCTCATTCAGCACTCTAGAACCAAGCATATAGAGATTAGACATCATTTCTTGAGAGATCATGTTCAAAAGGGTGATATTGCATTAGAATTTATCTCTACGGAAAAACAACTTGTTGATATTTTTACAAAACCTCTTTGCGAAGAACAATTTTCAAAATTCGGCATGAACTTGGGATGATGAGATTTTCGCATTAACATCTCTAATGATGTTATTGAGTCTATTAAAATTGATCGATTGATAATTGTTGATGTTTATGAAGTGTTTAAGCATGAAAAATGAGTGATATGTTTGTAATTTCTTTTTTAAAGTGTTAATCGTATCTCATAATTGTGATGTATATGCATGATGAATATGTTATAAATTTGATTTTTATGATCTTTTGAATGTTAATTATATTGATTCATGCATTAAAATGGCTTTTGAAAAGTTTTGGGATCACAAAATGGTCTTGGAATCGTTCAAAATCAGCCGAAAAGTGTACATGGTGCACAAGGGCAGCCATGAGGCAGCTAGCCACCTGCCCCAAGCAGCTAGCCGCTGCCCAAACCCGAGAGCAAGCAGCTAGCCGCTTGACATAAAAGAGGGTTAATAATGCAAGAATGGATGAAATTATTATAAATGAAGAAAATATATGAAGTATAAATAAGAAGGAAGAGTATAAAGAGAAAAGCCATTACTAGAAGAAAAGGCATTTGTGATGGTTTTACCCATCATCTACTATATAGTATGACGGTTGAGAGACCATTATTGATTCCAATGTCAAGAAAATTTGATAAAGAATTTTATATGTCATCTAGGGCATGACATGTTGTCCATCACGATTTTGTTATAAATATTTTGATAATAAATTATCAAGCATGGCTAAGATCTATCATAAACACTTTAAAAGCATGACTAATATCTATCATAAGAAAATAACATATATGAATGAATTTGGCGGGAATTCTAAAATCTAAATAAATTTGCAAAATTCTAAAATTTTTAAATGAATTGAGTGGGAATTGCAAATTATTTTATTTAATTATTAATTTATTCCATTATTTTTTATTTTGATTACATTCTTTTATAATTATTATTGATAGGAAAAAAAAAACCCTTTTCACCCCTAGGGTTTGATGTAATGGCCTATTTCATTCTCACTATTTTAATAATAACTCATTTCATCCCTTCTTTTTGTTAGCCTATATGGCTATAAAATGATAATTTTGATGATAACAAATCACATGTTTTAGATAACTAAAAAATTACACATTATGTTTTTGAAACAAGAAAATGATTTTATGAAATTGGTTGTTTTCAAGTTTATGGTTTAAATTAAAAAGTTTTGAGAACTTTGAAATCAAAAAGTATTGTTTTAAAATTCTGGAAATGGACCTATTTACAAAGTTCTATAAAGATTTGGGCCATAGTATAATTTCATAATGTTTTAGGACAAAACTATAATTTTGAAAAATAGCTATTTCACTGCTAATCGGATTCACCAAAGCGGCAAACCGGTTATCAAGCAGAAGCTCTCTGGAGTAATGAAAAGCGGCAAACTGGATGTGCAAAAATTCAAATCTTTGACTATAACGGTAATATCAAGCTGAAAACCAGTTAACATAAAGTGGCAAACCGTTTATCACCAAAAAGTCAATAACAGCTAGTCTTCTGCTCTATTTATAAAATGGCTTCAATCAAATTCAAATGAAGAGGACAACCATTGTTAACATTGAGCATTCTTCTGTAATCTGAGCATAAAATTTGTGTATTCATTTCATTCATTCACATATTGGGCTTTCATTTGTAATCAAACACATTGTGTGGGAGAAATTAAATCAAGTTGAGAGGTTGTAAGTGTTGGGATACATTTGGGTTAAGAGATTAGGGATAATCTCTTGTTGTAAAAGTTTATTGGCACCTTAGAAGTCAATTGTAAAAGTCGTTGAAGTCTTGGAGGTTCTCTTACTGAAATCCTCAAGCCCGGTGAGCTTGGAGGTGTGGACGTAGGCACGGTTGGCCGAACAACATAAAAATCGAGTGTTTGCTCTCTCTTACCCTATCTCTTTTTTTTTTCATTGCACATTAATTTGTTTATTTCAAATTTAGTTGCTTTGTTTAAATTGCATTAAGTTTTAATTGTTTAATTTTTTTGAAATCCAATTCACCCCCTCTTGTGTTGCCTAGTTAGTATTTCACTTTTTAAATAATATCCCAAAATACCCTTCCATTAATTTACCGTTAGTTTACTGTTTAATTCGTTAAGGAAAAATAAGATTTTCAATTAAGGATATAGAAATTGTTTAAATAAAACCCTCAAATATAATTAAACAACATTTAACTTTCTATATAAATTTAAAATTTAAGGACAATTTAATGAATAAACAATAGTAACATTAAATAATATATAAATTATAAATTTAGGACAAAATACTAAAAAATCATAGATTTTACGAGTATTAGAGTTTTTTTTTAATTTGTTCTCTAGCTTGTCTCTGCCTTTAATATGGTTTAAATAAATAAATAAATAATCAATACCGTTACTTTATCAAAAATAAACATAGATTTCTTCATTTACATAAAAAAAAAAAGCACACTAAAGACATAAAAACACAAATTTAAAATAGTACGTAGTAAAATACAATGCATTATATTGTGTGTTTTTTTATCTTTTAATTTTTCTCTGACTTTAATATGGACAGTGATCTCTGATTGAAAAATTATTATTATTATTATGAATATTAAAAAATTTTAGTTCACTCCATTAAAAAAAATTAACGAACACACATGGGCATGCGCGCGCGCGCACTCATATATATGTATGTATGTATGTATGTATGTATGTATGTAGTATTATTTTTGTTTCATTAAGTTATTCTTGAATTTTGAATTTATATAGAAAATCAGATGTTGTTTAATTATTCTTAAGATTTTTATTTTAAAATTTTTTGCATTTATTTAATTGAAAATTCTATTTTACTCTCAATGAATTATACAGTAAATTAACTATAAATTCATGGAAGTATGTTTTGGGCTATTATTTGAAAAGTAGAGACAAAATGAGTTATTGTTTATAAAGTAAGGATAAAATGTGCTTTCACATCAAACCCCAAGAATGAAAAAAGTTTTTTTCCTTTATTAATATTAATATGTGTGTATAGACTCCAAATTTATATAAATATATACAAATTGATATAATTTAAAATTAAGTAAACTACGTAATAATAACATGAATATATCACTTCTTCTTTTAAACTAACTACAATTATTGTCCATCACATAACATGAACATAAGCATCATTCATTCTCTAGGCTACATCAAAATCCGTATTTTCCATTAAAAACATAAACTTTGCAGCACATAAGAGATGATCGGTACAAGTGCTGGACGTAAAACTTAAACTGGCAAGCATAAAACTAAACCACCACATCACCCAACTACAGTCAAACAAATTGTGTGACGTTCAGGACAAAATCCAGCATGGGTCCTTAGATCATAACGCTACTTGGTTGGTTGCCAGCCACCTGGAAATTCGATTAAGAAAAATATTGGCTGGATAATCTCAAAAAACCAAGTTTCTATCAATTATATCTTTACAAAATGCATTAGGTTTTGTTTTGATAAAGTTCAATATAGTCAGAAATTGACATACAATTTGAAAAAGTGCAACTCCAACAAAACTCTCAATTATCTTGATGTAATCATATTGTACCCAAACTATAACTTTCAATGCAAAACATAAACGATAAAAAGCCTCAAACATATATCTTTCAAGTTTCACTTTAAACACTTAATGGACCAATAGAGTAATGGAGTACCAGAAAATTATTTACAAATTTATAACTACCATAAGGTTTAATCTCTTATGTGGTGCAAAATTAAACTTTAAGGTCTAAATCCCTAATGCAACTTAAATAATTAAAAAAGACCAATAAAATTTTTCTTTCTAATTCTCAATTTCCTAATAACAATTCTAATTTAATAAGAAACAAAAATAATTAAATCATTATAGTAAATGTTCATTCCGTAATATCACATCTTCTTATGAAACACATAAGAGTTGGGATAGAGGAGACAACATACCGAAGCTGTTTGTGGAGATGCTGGTAGTAGACGCGATGTAGATGTCATTCATCGAGCATGCACCGACTAGAAGGGGGCTAGTTTGGGTCGTTAGGAAATGGAGGCGGCTGGTTCTAGTTTGGCTTCTTTGGGGAAAATGGACGGCGGCTGCGTGAGTTGAAAAGAAAGAAGTTTAGCGTTTATGGTTTCGTTTCTATTGTTTACATATTTTTAAATTGGCTCCGGCTAAGTTAGATCATCTCCAACTTGGAGCCAACTAATCACAGTCATTGGGTCCCTACAATTTTTCAACCGTTAAAATTATTATTACAAATGATAGGTGACTGGATAAAACGGTTTAATGCAAAATTAAAATATCTTTACAATTTAATTAAGCTTTTTATCTTCTTCTTCCTTATCTTGTTCATGCTTTCTTCATCAAGTCTATCAACATTCAGCTGAATTTTAACACGTGATTCATCCTCTAAATCCTCTGCATTCATCAAACTTTGATCCAAAATAGAACCTATTAACTTAAAAAACTTACTCCATCTCTCATTAATAGTTTGAGGATATCTAGTACAAATTTTAAACTGTGAATAACATGAAACACAAATTGGCCAATTCAACATTGGAACTACAGCCCTCAGAAGAATCTGAATCACAATCAGACACATAAGAGATCTCTTCACGGGTATCAAAGAATTGTTTGTCTTCCTCTTTGTTAGACATAGCCACCATATATTGCACAATTGAAGCTCAGCCCATTGACTTCTGAATCAAAATCGCTATATTTTGCCCAATTGAAGCCCAACCCATTGACTTTTGAATCAAAATATTTATAAACAAGTGAACTATCAATCAATTCAAAAACTTTTCAATTAAATAACACATATATTATGGTTGATTCAAGAAGAAAAACAACCCAATATATAAAATCAATCAACATATGCAGATCTTGCAACAAGTTAAACAGCTCACAAGAATGACAAAACCAAAAAATTAACAACCGCATTTAACTAAAATTGCTAATTGATAAGGAGCCAAGGAGATCAGTAAGAACACCAAAACCTAACTACAAGTTGACGGGGTATGTTTGAGCTACGTGCTCATGCAAGCCATGCATGAGCAAGAGAAGCAAGAGATAACTACAAGTTCAAGGGGTACGTTTGAGCTACGTGCTCATGCAAGCCATGCATGGCTTCATGCAAATCGTGTTCCACGTGCGGGATGTGTTTGTTTGTGTGTTGAAGCAAAAGCGGGAGAATCACCACGTCAAAATATTTGTTAATATTTGTTGTCGGTTTGAAGGAGAATCAAATCGTGGTGGTCATGTTTGATTTGGATTCAGTCTCTAGATTTATCTTTAAATATTTACTTGTTTTCTTTTACTTTATTCTAGCCGATATTGTTGGCTAAGAATCAAAGATTTGTTATGTTAGCTACTATAAATAAGCTAGCTTTCCGCTGCGAATAAAGATCATTCAGAAATTATCAAACTCAATTGTCTCTGGTCATCCTCACCAAAAGCAGAACAATGTTATCATCTTTTAATCATCGTTAGTAAGCCTCTGACCGAGACCTATCAATAAGTAAATCGAATCAAAAACAAAACAAGCAAGTGATTTGCTGACCTGGGTCAATATAAAATTCTAGTCAAGCCCCTGCACCATAAATGTTAAGAGGATTCATTCCCACTTCCGAAATAACCTCTCCCTTGTAAAAGAAAGCCCCCGAGTTCCCACTTGAAAAGGCAAACAATGATCATGGCTGGACCGTAATTGAATAAAAATATATTCAAAATAAAATAAACTTGATGAAGAAAGTACGAAGAAGAGGAGGAAAAAGAAGATAAAAAGTTTAATTAAATTGTAAAGATATTTTTATCTAGTCACATATCATTTGTATTAATAATCTCAACGGTTGAAAAATAGTGTAGGGATTCAATGGCTGCGGTTAGTTGGCTCCATGTTGGAGATGATCCAATTTAGTGGGAGCCTTTTAAATTTATTAGTTTATTTAAATTAAGGTGGAGGTGCAGTTAGTGATTGGAGATGGTTAACTTAAAAAATTTTAATTTTTTAATTTCAATTATATTTAGAAATCCATGACATCTATCATGGTGCACAAACAACATTGAATCATGTAAAAAACGATCTCATTTTACAATAGTATTTTTATAATTAAAGTTATCATAGAAAACTTAAAAAATAAGTGAATCAATAACAAAAAAATGCATACCGTGACGGATACCCGTCATGACTTAAAACAATGTCATTTCAATCTATGATAATATTTGTCATGCTTTACAAACGATGTTGAATAGTGTCGTATAACGACTTGTCATTTTTATTTATTAAAAATTAAAAAAAAACCAACATGACATATATATCTATCATTCATTTATGTTAGTAAGTTATAAGTCACGAATATGTTATCTAATCTTGACACTTGATTATTTATCACGAATATGTCATGCATACTTGATGTATCTGTGATACAATGATATCGATGTATCTATGACATAATGTTATCTTTCATAAAAAAATTGTCATTAATTAACATTTTTTAAGTTATGAGGGAGCATGATGTTATTATTTCTTATGAGAATAAATCTCAATTCGGATGGTACGATAATACAAGGTGAGAAATTACTTATAGCAAGGAAAATGTTATTGTGATCAAATTTTGACAAACTTTATAAAAAGACTAAAATATCTTGACAAAAGGTAATGTGAAGAACTAGGTTCTGTTTTTGGGGGCCTAATCGTAAATAATTAAGACTTTTGTGGTCTTTATGGTGATTGACTTCAGTTTGTGGGTCGATATGTAATTACACTGCTAACGTGGTTGAAATTCGTTATTTTTGTTAAGTTGATTCTGGAAAATTTCCAGAATCAGCAGTATAAGAAGAGTTGTTACATAGTCTTTGGTGTGTGTGACGTTTCTTGTTCATTTGTCATCCAAATTCAGTGATTCTGGTTTCTTTGTAAAGCTTTTAGACTATTTTACAAGGTCTAATCAATTTGTAATCAGTTTGAGCAATAAAAGAGTGCCAATTTTTTTCCTTTAAATTCTATTGCTTGGCAACTGTGTACTTTGATTTGTTTTTGATCTTGTTAATTGATTCGTTGTTTTCCTTCATTCTTAAAGATTCTTTTGGTTATTCTTGCCACCAAATGCAACAGTTGGTATCAAAGCTCTAGGGGATGGTAGCTATGTCACTTCCAAAACCCGAAATTGAGAAATTCACCATTGGTAGCAATTTCTCACTTTGAGAGATGAACATGAAGGGTCTTCTTGTTCACCAGGGATTGAAGTCTGCTGTGGAAGAAGAAGATCTAGAAACTACTGAAAGCTCTAGATCTAATGAGAATATGAAGCAGATCCAAAATCGAGCGCATAGTACCTTGATTTTGAGTCTTAGTGACTTAATTTTGAGGGAGATCTCAGATGAGAAGACAACTCTTGGCATTCGGAACAAAGTGAAGGCTCTGTGCATTAAGAAATCACTTGCTCACATGTTATTCTTAAAGAAGAGGTTGTAAACCTTTTTTATGAAAGAAAGGGTGTCAATGCAAGAATATATTGATGTTTTTTAATAAGATTATTCTTGATCTTGAAGGAGTGGAAAACATCAAGATTGGTGATGAGGATAAGGTCTTCTTCTTATTGAGTTCACTGCTACCATGTTGTATGGTAAAGCAACTTTTACTTTATATGATGTGAGGCCTCTCTGTGTTCAAAAGAAATTCAGAGGCACTCAGGAGACTTGGATCCAAACCCTAGTGAGGGCTTGACGGCAAGATCAGAAAAGAAGAAAGACAGGAAGAAAAAAAAAAGAATTAGTCCAAGAAAGAGGATGAATCTAAGAAAGAAAAGTTGAAGAGAAGAAAATGTTTTTACTACAAAAAGGGGGGCCATTACATCAGAGATTGTGCTGAGAAGAAGAGAGACAACAAAGAAAAATTAGGTGATGCTATTGTGGCATCAGATGAGTCTTCTGATGGAGGCTATCAAAGTGCAAACTTGATGGTGGCATCAAATGGAAAGATTGAAGGTTAGTGAGTTCTTGATTTTAGATGTTCTTTCCATATGAGTCCTGATAAAAGCCTTTTTCATGATTATGAGACTATAGATGGAGATAGAGTCTTAATGGGAAACCACAATGCTTGTGAAATTATTGATATTAGTTCTATTAAAATCAGAATGTATGATGGAACCACAAGGACTCTAGAGCATGTGAGGCATGTGCTTGGATTAAAGAAAATTTTGATTTCTTTAGGCATGCTAGATAATCAGGTTATATCTTTAAATCATACAATGGTGCATTACATATTGATATTGATGTAGATAGAGCTAAGTTGTGGCATCTAAGGCTTGAGAACATGAGTGCCAAGGGCTTGCAAGAGTTGAGCAAATAGGGGCTGTTATGTGCAGATAAGGTTGAAGAGCTAGAGTTTTATGAAAATTGTATCTTTAAAAAGGCTCACAGAATGAAGTTTGAAAAGGGGCTGCTTAAATAAAAAAAAATGTATTGGAATATGCACACTCTAATTTATAGGGGACTGCTCAAATGCCATCTTTAAGTGGTGGCAAATACTTTATGACATTCATAGATGATTTTTTAAATAAGGTCTGGCTCTACATACTCAAGACCAAAGATCAAGCTTTTGAGAAGTTCAAAATATAAAGAGCTCTTATTGAGAATCAGACTGGAATGAGGGTGAAAGCACTCAAAATCGATAATGGGGTCAAATTTTACAACAAGGAATTTAATGAGTACTGTCAGAAGCATGGAATCACCAGACACAAGATTGTAAGGTTCACCCCTCACTAAAATGGTTTGGCTGAAAGAATGAACATGACCCTCATTGATAGGACTAGGTGTATGCTAATCAACTCCAAGTTACCAAGAAGTTTTTAGGCAGAAGCTGTGGCCACAGTTTGTTACTTGGTTAACAAGAGTCCTTCGACAACTCTTAAGTTTAAGACATCAGAAGAAGTTTGAGTTGGTGTGCCTACAGACTACAAACACCTAAGAATTTTTGGATGTCCAGTATATATTCATGTTAAGCAGGGGAAGCTTGATTCAAGGGCTCTGAAAAGGGTGTTTGTACGATATCCTCAAGGAGTTAAAGGGTATAAGGTGTGGTGTGGGCTGCTCATAAATGTATCATTAGTAGAGATGTTACATTTCATAAGGAAGCTATGCTAAAGAACAAAGATACTACTGTCTTTGACTCTAGTCTTTACACTGATGAATCAATAAAGGGAATTACAACTGTGAAGGATTCTAGAGTTGAAATGGAGTCAACTAGTAGCAGTGATAGTGAAATGCAAAATGGGGATGCAACAAAAGACTTTTAAGAAGGGTCTAAAGGGGATGAATCAAGAACTTCAGTAACTAAACTGCAAGATTGTTAGCTAGCAAGGGACAGAGCTAGAAGGGAGATTAAACTGCCTTTTAAGTATGCAAATGCTGAAATGATTGCATATGCACTCAACAGTGTAGAGGATATAACTATTGAAGAACTAACAAACTATAGAGAGGTCGTAAAAGGCAGTGATAACAGCAACTGGATCAAAGCTATGGATGAAGAAATGGATTCCTTAATAAAGAACAAGACCTGGATTCTTGTTTCAAATCCAGGTAACAGAAGGCTGGTGAGCTGTAAATGGATATTCAAAAGAAAAGAAGGAATTCCAGGTACTGAAGCTTCAAGATTCAAGGCTAGATTAGTTGTTAGAGGCTTTATACAAAAGGAAGATGCAGACTTTAATGAGGTTTTTTCACTTGTGGTTAAACACAATTCCATAAGAATGTTACTGTCTATGGTAGCTTTGTTGGATATGGAGCTTGACCAGATGGACGCGAAGACTGCTTTTCTAGATGGGAAGCTTGGGGAAGAAATATTGATAACAGAGACAAAGGGTTTTGAGGTCAAAAGAAAGGAAGACCATGTTTGTCTTCTAAACAAATCTCTTTATGGACTTAAGTAGTCTCTAAGACAATAGAGATTTGATGAGTTCATGGTCTCCAATGGCTATTTTAGAAGCAAATATAATAGCTGTGTTTACTTTATAAGCTCAAGTTCAGGTGGAGTTGTTTATCTTCTGCTGTATGTTGATGATATATTACTTGCCAACAAAGATAAAGGTGAAATTAAGAAGCTCAAAGATCTATTAAATGTAGAATTTGAAATAAAGGATCACGGATGTGCTAAGAGGATACTTTGGATGGACATTATTAGGGATAAGAGTGTTAGAACATTATTTGTGGGTCAAGAGAGATACATCCCAAAGGTACTTGACAAATTTGACACGTTGAATGCAAAATATGTTGAGACTCCATTGGGATCTCAGTTTAAACTTTCAAAGATACAAGCTCGTGTTAATAATCAAGATAGGTTTTTTTATGAATGAAGTGCCATATGCACAGGTAGTTGGGAGCCTCATGTACGCAATGGTGTGTACTAAGACTGATATTGCCTACGTTGTTAGTGTGGTTAGTAGGTTCATGAGTGATCCTGGAAAGGAGCATTGGGATGCTATAAAGTAGATCATAAGATATCTTAAAAGTACTATTGGGTGATTTCTATTGCTATAGATGTCAATGTGCAAGTGTACACAATAAGTAATATACTAATGAGTATTCAAATCGTCTCTATGGGGATTGATGTTATCAGATTTGCTACTGCAATCTTAACAGTGCAATTTTGTTCTAAATTAAAATAAGACAATTTATGAAACTGTTTAGACAATTTTGTTCTAAACAGTGCAATCTTAACAATGCAACCTAACAATGACCAATTATTATGCCAACATTAAATATAGCATTAAACGTTCTAGATTATATTTACCTTATAAGATGAATCTCTATGTCTAGTTCATCACTAATTTTAGATCAAACATGACCCTATTCAAATTAAAGATTTACTCAACTTGGGAAACCCAATCCAAAATCAAGTATTGTCTTAATTTGATCCACTAAGTCAGACCTTTTTAGGCTCTTTCTTAGTTAGTATCCACTAAATGGATGGTCATCCGAAATAAGGAATTGAAATAAAAACAATTAAGACAAAATGCTATATCAAATACAGAGTAACACACATATGTCAGTCAAACATCCATTAAAATCATTTATCACTCAACCACAATAGAATTTAGTTCATGTTTTGCGATAGAACAATAAATAAAATTGTTTCAGCCATCAAATACATTCCCTTAAATAAATAGAAAACAAGATAAAAAGTTAAAGCTCGCACAATCTTGCGATCTCTTCTTCTTGTTCACTGTGATTCCTCTGTTACAACCCTCAACTCCCTCCTATTTTTTATTTTTCTTTTGTTTTTCTCTGTGGTTTTTCCTTGAGTGATGGCCCCTCTCATTTTCTTTTCATGCGTACCCCTTTTATAACTCAGAATTAGGGCAACTGAGAGTGTATGGCATGTATCCCCTTTTTTTGGAAACTTTAGATTGCAATCTTTTAGTTGTTGCGCGCGAAATCTAGTTTGTCATTGCTCCAGGATTGCTACAGCATCTTCGCTATTTTAGACTTGTTTCAATTCTTTTGTAACCAAGTTCTTTCATTATCTCTGCAAATTTATTGCAGCAATATTCCTTCCTTAAAACTTGAGCTTTCGGTCATCTATAATTATACATATAATCTAAGCACAAATTATTCTAAAATAACTCAATTTATTAAAAATAAACTAAAATGGTTGTTCATGCAAAATATAACTAAAATACAATAAAAGCACATCATTTACTCGTTAAGTATTACTTATTTCAGTTCGAAAAGTGCCATGATAACTCTTATTTCATAGAAATGAGAGTTATCAGGTACTCTTAATCATGGCCTAATGTATGAGAGGTCTAAACAGGGTGAGAACAAGGTGGTGGGGTATGTAGACTCTAACTTTGCTGGAGATTTATATGGAAGGAAATCAATTTCAGGCTACTTATTTATCGTGAATGGTTGTCTGATCAGTTGGAAAGCAACTCTTCAACCAGTTATTGCCTTATCGTCTACATAGGGTTGCTCCAATAGAGGCAGTAAAGGAAGGAAAGTAGCTTAGTGGGATTTTCATTAATGGGATTTTGAATGAACTTTGGTTAAAACAAAAGACTTTCACTGTCTTTTGTGATAATCAAAGTGTTATCCATCTCATTAAGAATCAAGTCTATCATGAGAGGACTAAGCACATTGATGTTAAACTTCATTTCATGAGAGATGAAGTAGCTAAAGGTGTTGTGACAGTGTCTAAGATACACACTGATGTTAATCCTCTTGATGTCCTTACAAAAGTCATTTCCACTGCAAAATTCAAGTTGTGTGTAGACTTGATCGGGATATGGCAAGTTCTTAGTAATTACTTTGTGTAATTGAATGATAGTTGTGTGCTTGAAGGGTTTTTTAGGCATCTTTTATTGTCAAGAGTCAAACTGAATCGAACCTGCAAGGTGGAGAGTGTGAAGAACTAGATTCTGTTTTGAGGGGCCTAATCGCAAACAATTAAGACTTTGGTGGTCTTTATGCCAACTGACTTCAGTTTATGGGTCAATATGTAATTACACTGCTGACGTGGCTGAAATTCGTTATGTTTGTTAAGTTGATTCTGTAAAATCAACAATATAAGAGGAGCTGTTACATAGTCTGGTGTGTTTGATGTTTCTTGTTCATTTTTCTTCTAAATTCAGTGATTCTAGTTTCTTTGTAAAGCATGTAGACTCTTTTACAAGGTCCAATCAATTTGTAATCAGTTTGAGCAATAAAATAATGCCAATTTTTCCCTTTAAATTCTATTGCTTGGCAACTATGTACTTTGATGTATTTTTTATCTTGTTAATTGATTCTTTGTTTTGCTTCATTCTTGAAGATTCTTTTGGTTATTCTTGTCACCAAAATACATTAGGTAAGTTAGTCATGTAATGCTAGATGGATAATATAACTAAGGTATCTAACTCAGTTTGGTTTCAGCTTGTAAATTAGCGCTTGATGGTTTAGATGCCAACCAATCCAAACAGTGCTTAATTAGGTAATGCATATTTCACAAACACATGCCATCAATGTGTCACGTTAAGTGTTATAGATGTAGCCAAAACAACCATTATCAAAGTAGGCACATGTTGAGGCTTATGCTTCTTGAGGTACCAAGCTAATTAGCTACTTACCCAAGTCCTATAGCGTGTAATCACTTACAGCACACTTACAACCCAAACTAACCAATGGCGGGTACCCACGAATATCACGACAGAAATCACACCTTATGCTTGGAGTATGCTGCTATTGGACTCAAATCAGGAGACAATTTAAAGATACGGTTCAGAATGAATAATAAAACTAGTCATTTCCTATTGAGTTTATCTTTGTGTTTGATTTGAGATTTTCCTATTTGCATTTTGTTTATTGCATTTTTTTTTAATTTAGTTAGTTCATTAGTTTCATTGATTATTTTATTTTAATTTGGTCTGAAATTGCACTGCTAAAATTGCTATAGCAAATCTTATAATATCAATCCCTGTGGAGACGATCTGAATATTCATCAGTATATTACTTGTTGTGTACATTTTCACATTGATGCCTATAACATTAAGCAAATCACCCAACAAGAATGGAGTATGAAGTATGAAAGTAAAATAATGAATTAAAGTGGAAGCATGGAGCATGGAGCATGAAAAATAAAATAATTAATAAAAGTAGAAGCATGGAGTATGAAAAGAAAAATAATTAATTAAAAAGCACGGAGCATAAAGCATGGAGCATGAAAAGTCAAACGATTAATTAAAAAAAGTACGTGCGTACAAGATAAAGTGGCGGTAAAAAAAAGGAAAAAAATCTAGATCAACTTTGCGAAGGAGATAAATGTAGACTCCGAATCAAATTATCAATAAGTGGTTGAAACCTATCAGAATAAGAAAATATCAACAACTTAGAATACCAAAAAATTGTATTATAAATAGAAAGCCCTTAATGCATGATCGGCAAGCAAAATTTGGAGGCAAATAGCTAAAAAAAATAAAAACGACTTCACTGTAATTATTATTGAATAGTGAAGTTTGATCTTTTGAATCCTGCGGACGTAGGCCAAGCACTGAACCATGTAAATTTTCTGTGTTTTGCTCTTTATATCGCCCCATTTATTCAATTTTCTAGTTGACCAAAAATAACCGCAACAAATGTAATGCATAAAAGACTATTGAGCTCACATTTCCTAATCATCCATAAATGTAGACAAATTAGCTTTACAAGATAAATTAAAAACAAAGATATCACCAAAACCAACGTCTTGAGCTTGAGTCTTTACTTGATGAACATATCTTTAAGCTTGATCTCACATGAATGACTTTAGACTTTGAACAACTAATGAGATCCAAAAGTTTTTTTTCCCCCAGATTGCCTTTATTACATTGTTTGTTATTATCAAAATCAAGGATTGTAAGACCCTTTAGGTCAACTCGTACTTAATGGTGTACGGCTAAGCGCATGTCAAGTTATCAATGGGGGATCATGGGACAAGTAGCACAATAGTCCCAATCATAACTTACCATATATATATGTGCAATTGCGGGCTCTTCATCAATCTTATCTTAGTAAATTCCACAAATATATACTTAGGTTCTTATAACCACCCAAAAAGCAAACACTGATAACAGTAGAATTTACTGCATTTGGTTATAATATTGAATATATTCTCTCTCTTTTTAAATACAGAAAATATTCTCTTATATTAATGGTATGTTTACTTGCTAAATTGGAGAATCAAAATTCAAAACAAGAATCATTGCTAGTATACTTCACAAAATAAGAGTAGGAATCAAAATTTGAATTGTGAGATCCACTCCAATTTGGGAATAAGGAATGAGAGATTGATTCCCAAAGAATTAGGAATCAATCTCCATTCCTAAGAGTTCCAATTCTACTCCACTACTAGAAAAATGGGCTTTACTGACACCAATTTAGTGTCAGTAATTACTTTTGCTGACACTTGTTAATTGTGTCAGTAATGCTCAAGCTAGAACACACTGACACTAATCTTTGGTGTCAGTGATTTTTGCGTCAGTATTTTGTGTCACTATAGTATCACCACCATAGTGATACTATGATGTTAGTATCAGTTGATACTATTTTTATGTCAGTATTTTGTGTCACTAGAGAGTCACAAGGATAGTGACTCAATCGCGTTAGCATTTAATGATACTATTTACATGTCACTGATTTATGTGACTACAGTATCAGGAATCCACTGACTCAGTAACATCAAAAATTCTTATCGTCATTTAAATAATTAGTGTCAGTATTAACGGTGCTATACCGGTTGTGTTTTATTTTTTTAATCACATTATTCATGTTTATTTTACAATTAAAATAAACCCAAAATATATTAAACATACCAAATCTTGTAATGCAATTCACATAATACACATTTCAAATACATCAGTTAAATTAAAATAGTTCAAATACATCCTTGTTTGGGGGTAAAAAACAAGTTCAAGTACTAAATTAAGCTTTGAACAAGTAGTATTCACGATAAAGTACTAAATTAATTTCGGAAAATTTAGCCAAGAAGAAAAAACAGATAACAATGTCACTGATTTTGGAGTCACTGATTTTGGAGTCCGCATATGCCTTCATTTTTTTTCCACCTACAAGTATATAAAATCAATTAGCACACCACAAAAAATAAATCACAGATTTGTTTTAAGGAAAAATAATCATAAATTACTTGTATGTTACCTCGCGATTGTAGGCTGTAATTAACTTGGCAACGTATGTAGCCCACTGATCACGAAGTCGCGAGAGGTCCTTGACAGTGTATTCCTCAACTCCCTTGAACTTTAATTTTAAAACAACAAGTTATTCACCGAAAATCCTTGACTAAACTACTTAATTATCATTCATTTAAATGCATTTGTGTGTTAACAATTAAAGCCAACAAATAAACTCCAACAATGTTACTATTTTATCCAAAATTATATCGGTAAATACTGAACATCCTGATCATGGTAATTCAAAAAAAAAAAACAACTTGTGAACCCCAACAGCAACAATATTTGATAGCCGAAGCAACTTGTGAACCCCAACAGTACGCGATTTAATACAAATATGGATGTAGATACAAAACCTTAATTAGGATGACAACTTATCCTCATCAAAGTAAAGTACAAGCAACGACACCATAGCACATCCCCACTAACAACTACTTTGCAACCCAAACAATTGTTTTGTGTTGGGATATGCAGTACATTGTGTATATCCCAAATCCTAATTCATGTCTATATGGATATTCATATAATCTATTCAACAGTATGCAACATAGTCACCATTATAAGTACCTCACAGTTTATAAAATGCATACAATACGCAATAAAAAGATAACTGTAAAGAAGCACACAAGTGTTTGAGCTGATTCATTTAACAATAAATTAAAACAATATGATGCAGTATTGTAAAAATCATTTTCAATACTTACATTATTTTTCAGAACGTTCACATTTGTGATGATATCTTGCATGTATTTCATCACATAGTAACCACATTCAAAGCTGCTCGGCTGCCTCGGACACTACAAGATCAAAATTACATTAATTTTTTACTGTACGTTAACAATAATTAGTTAGGTTTGTCTGATTTTTACCTTGACAGGTATCCATTGAACATTGGCCTTTGTATCAGAATTTAAACTCTGATGTATTCGAATCCCCCTACAATTAAGAGACATAGCTAACGTTAGCAAATAATTAGCATAAGACATAAAAATAAAATAGCATGATCAAAGATACAAATAACAAACTTAACTGATTGACAATCTGCATTAGCTCTTCATCAGGACTACCTTCTAAAGGATCAAGGTAATAGGTTGTACGTCTCACCATATCAATTGCCAATAACACCCAGTGGGCACTAAACAAAGTAAAAATTGTTCTCACACATGAATTACAAGTAAAAGTGATTAATCTACAAATTAAAGAATATTACTAGCAAATGAAAAAGGTTATACCCAGGGTTATACGGGAATACGATGACTTGTCCCAATTCTGCCAAGCCTAACAGTTTTGAAATGTATTGAGTCATGTCTTTGAAACTGACCCTTGGATATAGCTTCTCAAAAAGCCCAAACTGAACTGGTTTAGTACTTCCATTGCTCTCCATCTCCTCATACAGGTGTCTAAGAGGAAACAAATATATATAACGAAGTAATTTTGAATATAGGAAACAAAATAATAGGGCCAAGTTTACTAAAACATAAGTTATGATTTACCGTACTTGATCCATATGTTAATGATGCAGTTGGAGACCTCTTTAAACTCGATGATTTCAGCACAAATCATTTTGTCCAAGTGTGTTTCCCAAATTTCACCAAAGGTTGCTGTGTCATGCCGAATCCTGATCAACCGAGGTAAAGAATTCTCGATGAACATGGTAAACATGTTCATATATTCACTCCTGTCATTCTTTCTTGATCGTGCTGCTGCCCGTGTATTCTTCACACGTACATTGAGGTCTTTTGCTGCTGGTCTGATGACTCGGGGTTCTTTTTTGGCTATTTCTGCTGGTTTGATGACTCTGGGTTCTTTTTTGGCTATTTCTGCTGGTATGATGACTCTGGGTTCTTTTTTGGCTACTTCTGCTGGTCTGATGACTGGTGGTTCTTTGTTGGGTACTTTGTCATGACAGGAGAACTGCCTATCTAGTACTTTAGGAGTTAGTCGAGGAGATCTTCTCGGTGTGGGCTTTGAAGTAATTTCACAGTCTACTTTTTCGGGGGTTTGTTGAGGAGTTGCTTGGGAAATTGTGGTGGGACTGTCCTTGATTTTACTCTTCACAGATTTTGGAGTCGACTTACCCGATGGGAAATCAGCCTTTGCAATAATCAAAATACATACCATTAGTAGTAATACATGCATATACAAATGGAAATAAAATAATGACATGTAACAGGCCATATACCTTTCTTTTTCCAAGAGTTTCAGGGGATTGTTGATCATTGTCAATCTGAACACCAGTGGAAGTTTTGGGCTTAGGAAAGTTAGAACTTCCAACTTCAGTATTGCTGTACGCGTTTAACCTTGCATTCATGCGTTCTAATTGAGCAGACATGAATTGGAAACTCTCTTGATACATCTTTCTTTCTCTTGCTAACTCAGTGGCATCAGGGACATGAAAGTACATAGATGGGGTGACGAATTGCCCCACTCCTTGCACCCTACTTCCATTTGGCTGCTTCTGAAGAGCTTCACCTAGAATGTCATGTGACCCTTGTGATTGGAATGTTCCTTGTTCAACATGACTCTTCAGCTCATTCTACAAAAAAAAATATTGTAAATCCGCAATTACGAGTACAAGACATCAGCTAAACTAAACTAATATCCTTCTTGAATCTTTAACAAAAAGCAAATCCATATACAGTTCAAATTGAAACTACAGAAAATATTACAAGACAACACCTCAAACAAGTTTTAACCTTTTAATATGCGAAGAAATCAGTTCTGATGAAATCTTACTGAGTTTCTGTCAATTGTAAATGTTGCCATACAATTATTACAAAAAGCAGTATATATGTACGTTAATATCTACCCCCACACACACATATTATAAAGAGAATTCATAAGAATTAAGTATACAAGTGACTTACTATTTTCTCAGCAATTGGCGTCACATCAGAAGCATATTTGCCATCTCGGTCTGCTCGTGCCATTAACCAAGCTTCACTGCGATCAATCTCCCGCTCAGAAACTCCACTCTCCTTTTTCTGTTACAAGGTGACATAAAACATAAATAATTGATTCTATTATATTATACGCATTAGATTACTTATGTTACTGTAATTACTCCATATTACCACACTTACTTTTCTATACAACATGCCACCATATCCTGTGCTACCCAAGCGATGGTTGTAGACATTCTTTGCTCTTTTGTCTTTTGCCTTCTTACTTTTTTCCTGCACAAACAATTTATATGAAGAACAAAAAGTTACCACTGATTATTAGTAACTACCAACAATTAAATCAGGTAATATTAACAAACAACACACCTGAAATTGTTCAGACAAAACTTTGTCAACAAAAAGTTTCCAATCTTCTTTTTTAATGCTTGGATATTCAATAGGAGGCAACCTTAGTGACTTTCGATCATCCTTGTTAGGTAGAACGAATTCAGTTGCCAGTTCACAACGAAAGTTTCTTGATGCAACCCCCATCCACTTTAATACTTGGCTTTTGCATTTCAAGCTCAATTTGAATTTTTTTTGTCAACCAATAACATGGATTAGCAACAACTTTAAAAAAATCTGGAAGTTATATAAAATCTTTAAACATACTATGAAACAAGAAAACAAAACCTGAAAATGAACCCACAAAGTTTCCTTCATCTCCAGTGGCACACGCCTCCAATCATCAAGTAAAATTGAAATTGTTTCACGTACAATGACTCCAATGTAACTCCTAAGATCATTTCTTCCCTTACCAACCGGAACACCATAAGAATTGTACTCAATTGCAGCTTCATGACTAACTTCTTGTTTTTGCAAACCTTTTTTTTTTTGTTTGTTTTCTTCTCCTTGGTCTTCCGTCGAGCTCCGTAAGAGTGAACTCAACATCGTCAGCCATCTCCTACAATCCTGAAAATGATTAAAATAAATAAGTATATCATTTAGATTAATAAGTTAATACAAGAGCAATAGCATATAATGAAATAAATAAATCACTTACTGGAAAACTTTGAAAATTGGTGCTGGAAACTAACTACAATAATGCATTCACTGATTTTCTAAATCAATATCTATTGGAATAGCATCACAATCTTTTCTGTCATAAATTCCTTCATCATCTTTCTCATCCAACTCACATACTGGAAGTTTGTTAGATAATGGAGAAAATACATCCACGTCTTCACATCTTTCCCCATTTAACTTATAAGCTTTGTCGGTCACTGAACAAACTATTGATTTATTATTCTCTAGCTGGTCATTTACATAAAATACTTGCTTTGCATGATAAGCCAGAATAAAGCAATCAGATTTATAGCCAATCCGATTTAAATCAACTACAGTGAAACCTAAATTGTCAGTGCAAACCCCTCTATCATCTACCCAATCACACTTGAAAAGTGTTTTTTTAACCATTAGATAATCAAGCTGCCAAATCTCATCAATGACTCCATAAAACGTCATGTCTCCAAAATGAGGACTTTTATCTTTTGAGCTTGAAATCTGTAGAGTGTTAGCAACAACCCTAACACCACTATTTTGGGTCACACGATTACAGTCCCGGTCCCTCGTTGTAAAATTGAAGCCATTTATCTCGTAGCCAGAGAAGGTCACCACGCTTGAGCGTGGTTTGTTTGCTAACCAGCACACTATTTCGTCAATCGGCACATTATTTGCTTTATCATGTGCCACCTATAAATTAATTTAACAAGTACAGTAATTAGTAACATGTAGAAAAATCTTGTTAAGTTTATATCCTATATTGTATTTAGTTAAGTAATTCTAACCTTTGCTTGTAACCAACCAGAAAATGTTCGTATGTGTTCATTTTGCAACCACAGATTTGTTTTTGCCTTATAGGGGTTTCTTGATGCCAAATAATGCATATGCTCCCTACAGTGAAACATATTAAGATTTAAAAACTAGTATATTAATCTAATAATACAATAGTAATATTTTTTTGAAAAATTAACAACTTACTCGATATATATTTGGATTTCAGGGGTGTTCATTAGAACACACCGGTGTGCTTGTGCCAACAAAGGATCATCAACCACCTTTATGTTTGCACCTCCCAAAGGCTTTTCGATAGATAAATCAGTTGGACAACCAGTAGGCAGCCCAATAACATCACAATTTGAGAGGTACTCAGCACAAAATGCAAGTGCTTCTTCTGCAATATAACTTTCTACAATACAACCCTCAGGGCGGTAGCAATTACGAACATAATCCTTGAGAGTTTTCATTTGTCTCTCAAAAGGATACATCCATCGAAGATAAACAGGCCCACATAACCTAACTTGTTCAACTAAGTGGACTGTTAAATGGATCATTCTGTCAAAAAAGCTAGGTGGGAAGTACTGCTGCAGTAAGCATAAAGTGATTACAAGTTCCTCTTGCAATTGGTCAAGAGTATTAGGATCTACCACTTTACAGCACAATGTATTAAAAAAGAAGCACATCCTGATTATGGCCGTTCTCACATTTATAGGCAAACAGTTTCGAATGGCTAGTGGTAGAAATTGTTGCATCAAAGTATGACAGTCATGGGACTTAAGGCCTTGAAGCCGACAATCATCTATTGAAACAAGGTTTTGGACATTGGAAGAATACCCATCAGGGACTTTCACACTCAGCAAGGTTTCACAAAACTGTTTTTTTTCTTTTTTACTCAAAGTATAAGGAGCTGGAGGTAGGACTTTGTTTTTTTTGTTTGTTTCATCAGGAACTAGTTTTCCCCTGATCTTCAAAGACTCAAGATCTTTTCTAGCATTAATCCCATCTTTTGTTTTGCCTGGTTGATGAAGTAATGTGCCATATATGTTTTCGCACACATTTTTTTCAATGTGCATCACATCTAATTGATGGCGAACTAATAAATGCTTCCAATAATCTAACTAAAAAAAGATTGACTTTTTTTTGTACAATTTTTCAATTATGTTCTCACCACCACCACCACCACCACCGCCATCATGTTTCCGCTTTTTGGCCTTCTTTTTCCCGAACTTAATATCTATATCTTCCACCATATTAAAGATTTCCTCACCAGACAAAGTTTTAGGAGGCTCATTCCACTCTTGCTTCCCATTAAAAACCTTTTTCAGTTTCCGAAATAGGTGACCGAGTGGTAGAAAGCGGCGATGGCCCATATATGACATTTTCCTACTATGTGGCAGCCAACATGCACAAGTGTCTATCCCACAAATTGGGCAAGCATAATAGCCCTTAACAGTACAACCAGAGAGGTTTCCGTATGCTGGAAAGTCACTAATTGTCCACATCAAGACAGCCCGTAAATTAAAGGTTTCTTTTCTATAAGAATCATAAACATCAATACCTACATCCCATAGAGTTTTTAAGTCCTCAATCAAAGGTGCTAAGTATACATCTAGATCATTTCCAGGTTGTTTAGGGCCAGATATCAAAAGTGACAACATCAAAAACTTTCTCTTCATACACAACCATGGAGGAAGATTATATGTTATTAATATAACAGGCCAACAACTATAAGTAGTGCTAAGTGTACTATGTGGGTTAACCCCATCTGTTGAGAGAGCTAAACGGAGATTTCTAAGTTCTTGTGCAAATTTTGGCTACTTATTGTCAATTAGTTGCCAGGCTGGTGAGTCTGCTGGGTGGCGAAGTTTGCCATCTCTAATTCTTTTATTAGCATGCCATGTTAAATTTTGAGCTGTTTGTGGTGATTGAAACAATCTTTTCAACCTAGGAATAGGTGGAAAATACCATAATACCTTTTTAGGAACCCCTTTCCTAAATTTTGTTGAGCTATCTTTTTTTTTTGATACCTAGATGCTCCACAATTTGGGATTCAGCAAGATCAGCAAATTCATTCCTATACAAAATGCAGTCATTTGGACATGCATGTATTTTTTCATACTCTAAGCCTAGCACTTTCATTGTTTTCTTAACCTCGTACATTGACATAGGTAGAGTATTATTATTTGGCAAAATATCAGCAAGGACTTCTAACAAAGCAGAAAACCCTTTATCGGACCACCCATAGTTCCCTTTCACATTGTAAAGTCTCATTAAACTAGATAACTTTGAATGTTTTGCACCCGGGTACAAAGGCTTTTCAGCATCTTCAAGCATATCCTTAAAAGAACTAGGATCTCTATCACAATGCTCTTAATAATCTTCGACCATGTCAATTATATTACTGTAATCATGACATCTAAATCTTTGACTATGTGAATGGTCTTCACTGTTTGTAAATGTAGATTTAGAGTCAGTCTCACCATGCCAAGTCCAAACAATATATCTTGGGAGAAAACCTTTTTCAAATAAATGATCCTTCACTTGTTGAGGAGTATGAAACTCCATATTACAACAAAAGGTGCAAGGACATCTAATTGACATTCGATTTTCAGCATTCAAAATGGCAAAATCTAAGAAATCAGCAACTCCAGAACGATACTCTACAGACAATCTATCACAAGTTATCCAACTTCTGTCCATTTCAAATATTTTACCTGTTCACATATGTAATGTTAGTTTAAGTTTAATTAAATTGCATGATTAATTTAAAGTTCAATGTTATTATGATTATAGTTGTAATAATAAACTTATAATTCTGGAAAATCATTAATAGCCCTATAAATCATTAATTATAATAATAATTTAGACAAAATCCTGAAATTGAAACAAAATAAGTTTTGAAACTTAAATAGGAGATTAATAGGTAAGATGGGTGCTAATGGCTTTTTAAGTAGTCGAACTAATTCATAAGTCAAGTAACTAACAAAAGTTAAGAGTTCAAATAAATAATGTCTTCATACCACTTTGCAAGCCATTTTTTAAGATTCTATAAATCATTTTTTAACTTCAAATACAACATGCAGAACTACTTTAAAACAAGCATTTCTTTATTGAATCAAACACAAATCATCAACTTTATACAATCTCAAAATACTCACAACCACGAACTTAATTAATTCATATCATAGTCATTGTCTCTATTACAAATCGTCCAACCAAAACAGAATAAATAAACAAGTAGGATTATATAACAAAATTTGCCTCTCTTTACATGAAACAGAGATGTAAATAGTTTGTAACCACTAAATACACAGTCATTCAGCCAATATAACACCCAAACAATCATCTCCTAATCACAAAGGCAAAAGCTAAAATCAAATTTCATATTTTAGTACATTCAAAATCAACTAACTTATTGCTCAAAGTTAAGAAACGAAGCTAACAGTTTATTTCAGAAACTAAAAAAAATGCACATTCTTAGTTTTAAATAACAATGACAGTAAATCACATGCACAAAAGTTTGAAACTGACCTCAAATGTGGCAGAAAAAACTGAGTCACATCAGCAAGTGTTTTGAGTTTAAGTAATGCACCACTTAAAATGCCTGTATTTTTGGACTGCATGTGAGTGAAGATATAGAAAAATAAGAACAAAAATTTCAAGTTACGAATAAATAAATAAAAAGATTTGGAAAACAAAACCCACCAGGGTTGCACGACTGTTCAATTTCTGAATATCTGAAACAACCCAAAAATAAAAATTCAAAAATATTATTCATAAGCCAAATTAAAACAAACCCAATAATTAAATTGCACAAAAAAATAAAACATTCTGCCATTACCAGCTGATAACCTCCTCTACAGTTCTTTCTCTGGACTTAACTTGTCAGGGAGAATGAGATTACCTGAATACCGAACCGATGGTGCCACTTCACCCCTTGTCGATGGCTTTTACTTGCTTGCCTAGTATAGGCACTGGATGGTTAAGTTGGAGAAAAACCCCTTCGATAACAAGCGATTAAGGTTTTGGTTTGTGTTTCAATTTGGGGAAAATGGAAAAACGAAATAGAGTTTTAGGTTTTCATTATCTATCTAAATTAATTGAATTTAATTTGTAAATGGATAGTGCAAAACAGAAGAGATCGAGAAGAGAAAAACGAAAGCGAAAGTGAACGATGAAAGCAAGATAGAGACAATCGATATAGTCTAGATGGGGAGAACAAGTGTGTTTTATGTTATTGTTATTTATATTTTCATTTTTTAATAATTTAAATATTATTATGACTTTGACTCATCGAGATTTGATGGTCTGTGCTCCAAACATTAAAGCTTTAAATCTTAGAGCTCCCAGGTTCGAGTTGGAGCTAAAACAAAATTTTTATGAATTTTTTTTATCATTGATACTTTAGTGTTAGTGATTTTTGATGTTTAGTTTACTGACACCCTAGTATCATTAATCTCTGATTCCTATTTGTCAAAAGCGGAAAATGGTGCATATGTACATAAGTACTGACACTTTTTGCAAAGTGTCAGTAACGAAGTGTCAGTAAAGCTCATTTTTCTAGTAGTGCTCCCATTAACATTTTAATACTCCTAAAATGCTCTCCGTTTAAATGAAAAATATAAATGTCAAAAAATTAAAAAAAAATCCCTAGCTGAACTTCTCGCATCTACATTCAGCCAAACGCCATTGCAGCAAAACCTCAATCATTGCCAAAATCAACCTCTATCTTCATCATCGTTGACTGTCAGTTGTGGTGTAGCAGTTGATTGCCGATTTCATTTCAGTTTGGGTTGTTTCGGTTTTGTTTTCATCTCAGTTTCGTCTCCAATGGCCACAGTTTCGATATAGTTGTTGTTGTTGTTGATGATGATTCTGATTTTGATTTTGATTATTATTATTTTTTTGAATGGATTATTATTGTTGTTGATGATGTTATTGTTCCAATAGAAAGTTTAATAATTAATATATTAATGTTAATAATAATACAATTATTATCAACAAATAATAATAATAGTAATAATTTTTTAATAATAATCATCACAATAATTAAAATATAAAATAATAATTATGACAATAATTAATTTAGGACTTTTAGTAATTAATAACAGTTTATCCCATTTCAATTCTGATTCCAAAACAAAATGAACATATAATGAGAATGAAGTTTATTTCGATTCTTATTTTTACAGTTCAAACAAACAACTTATTTTGATTCTCATTCACTATTCTCATTCCAGCCTATTTCGATTTCTGATCATTTCGATTTCAGTCCATTTTGATTTTTGTTTAGTAAACACACTGTAAAAGCATAAAATACATTTTTTCAAAAAAATTAAAAAATAATAATTATATAGTCACAAGTAATTTTGCACAAATAAGTGTATACAGTAGTATGAAGAGAGTCACAAACAATTTTGTACAAATTAATATAGTAAAAAAAATTAACTAAAAAATAATAATAAGACTGTGATAATTTTATATAATCAATCTCTTTATGCCAATTTATATATTCTTACTAGGAAATAGAACTGCGCGAAGCGTGGCTTTTAAAAAAGAATTTAGTATTATCATTTTTTCTTACTTTGCATTTGATAAAACTGATAAAAAATATAAATTATTTTTTTTAAGATGAGGCAGCTTTATAAAACTAATGTTATTTATGAAAGTTAATTATTTTTTTGTTAACTTTAAAAATATATATTAATGTGTATAGTGCAAGTGTACAGACATTATATTTTATGTAGTTGTTGATAAGTTCTAAATTATATTGAACTTGCTAATCTGTTAGAACTTTTATATCTCTTTTTTTCCAACCAGCTCCAACAATCTCAATATTACCCACACCACATAAACTTCCGACAACAACATCTGTAATATCATGGAAAAATAACATAAACATGTTAAAACATAAGGATCAATAATTTCTAATATACACTTAAAGATTAACCAACATTAATAATTAAAAAAAATACCTGAGAGGATTGTGTTATCATTCACATGTATATCAATCAAATTCAGAGATATGAATTGAAATCCATTGATCAGAATCTTAACAGTTTCTTCTTCCAACCTCTCAAGCGAAGTTATAATCAAGAAAATAATCTTATACTGATTTGAAAGTGGTCTGTACTCGCTTGTAGTTGAAACAACTTTCAAATTCTTGACACTGTACAAAGAACCATCACTCAACATGTGCCTAAACCTTGTCACAAATTTTTTCCTAATTGTTGCATCCATTAGATTTTCCTACGAAAAAGAAAAACATGCTACATTAACTTTCAAATTCTTGACACTGTACAAAGAACCATCACTCAACATGGGCCTAAACCTTGTCACTAAATTTTTCCTAACTGTTGCATGCATTAGATTTTCCTACGAAAAAGAAAAACATGCTACATTAAGTGTAAAACAATTGAGAAAAAAGTTAGAGAAAATAATGGGAGAATGAATTTTTTATACAATCTTTTCATCAATAAAAATCATGTTCACACTAATTAATTCTCTATTCTTCTTCGTATTAATATACCCCCACATCCTAAAAAGCCTAACTTTTATCATCCAACTATCTTTATCATTGTTCAATTCATGAAGGAAAGAGTACTCCATGAAGCACATAATACTAAAAATTCAAATAAGTCAAAAAATAAAAACACAAGAACATTTCTAAAGAGGATGTTGGTTAAATATTAAAAAAAAACTCAAACATAAGAAATCTTAAATACTTAATGTTTATAGAGTTTGATGAAACCAAAAGACACTAAACAAAAGGTTGCATAATTAAATATGAGATTATGACATTAAAATTAGGCCCTAGTGGCATTGGTGAGGGAAGATGAAGGAATCTTCCTTCATATATTAATTAGTTGATGTATTTTAAGCCACTAAAGTTTAGTTGTTGGCTTAATAAAATAAATGAATTTTTCAAGACTTATAATTAATTATTATTAATGGTTACATATTGTTGAATTTAAATAGAAAGAGGAAGAGACATGTAATCTTTTGTAATCTAATAATTATTTTCTATTTTTAATATTTTGTAATGTAATTGTTTTTTAATCTCAACCAATAGATTAGATAATAGAGAATATAAAAAGATGAGAAATAATGATGCCACAAATCTTAAATATTTAATGTTTATAGAGTTTGAAAAAGCCAAAAGGCAATAAACAAAAGGTTGTATAATTAAATATGAGAGTATAACATTAAAATTAGGCCCTAATGGCATTGTTGAGAGAAGATGAAGGAACCTTCCTTCCTATATTAATTAATTGATTTATTTTAAGCCACTAAAATTTAATTGTTGACATAATAAAATAAATGAATGTTTCAAGACTTATAATTAATTATTATTAATGGTCACATATTGTTGAATTTAAATAGAAAGGGGAAGAGACATGTAATCTTTTGTAATCTAATAATTATTTTCTATTTTTAATATTTTGTAATGTAATTATTTTTTAATCTCAACCAATTTATTAGATAATAGAGAATATAAGAAGATGAGAAATAGTGATGCCACGTCACCTCTTATAGTCTCAGCTTTATATATATATATAGATATGAGATAGTGGATGGTAGTATCTAATTGCTATTTAAATGCAGCATTAATGCGTCCAATGCATGAAGCAAGCATGGGCAGTACATGACCAGGAAGTTAGAAAGTGCATTTGAAACGCATCATCAATATGCATTTAAAATTAGCAATTATTAATTTAGTTTATCTTATTAATGATAGCATAGAAAGTTAATAATTATCTAGCAATGGTAGATATTGATTTGGTAACATGACATTTGTGACTCTTAAAGATGGCCAATGTTTTGGAAGGCACGCGGCATGACACGGGTAGGATAAATGTCCGTACAGTGCAGTACGGTACCAATACATTTTTTGTAGGGCATATGGCACGGTACACACACAAGCTGGGCTAGTCTTAAAATTTTAGGCAAGCAAGCCTTAAAAGTATGACACAATTGGAGATGAGCTGAAGTACGGTATGTGAAAAAACACGCAATAAGTAAGTTTCAAAAAATTTACTGTAATTGATTTATGTTTATAATTTATTAAATAAATAATTGATATCATGATTTTAATAAATAAAATTATAAATATCATAATTTTATAAATATGTATTAATATTATTGTGAACTATGATCTTTAACTCTATATAAGTCCAAGATAATAATTAAGTTAACTCTTAAGAAAAATTTATTATTATGTTGTTGTTATGTATAAAAAAAAATTTCTAATGCCATAAGGTCAAATTTACTAATTAACATTACATTCTGTCATTATTATTAGCTTGTTATTATTGAATATGAACATGAATTCTTAATTTTCAATTTTATTAAATTTGAAAAAAGGCACATGGGCCCCAAAAAGTATATAAGTTTGAAGAAAAGTACGCCGATAACTTAGTAGGCGCTCTTAAAAAAATAAAAAATAAAAAGAAAAAAGGTTTATCGAGCTGTTTTTCTTAGACAAGGCATGACACGCTCCACGGTACGGCACGTGTGGGCACTGCACAAGCACGAGCATGTATGAGCCTTCCTTTGATATTTGACCCGGTCTATTGGCCATCTCCAATGACACTAAAATTTATAAGCATTTCATTTCTCAGATTTAATTTGGAATATATATAATCTTTGAAGTGAGCGCTATTTTTTTTTCATGTCGGTACATTATTTACACTATTTAAAAAAAAGCTAAATAATGATAGAATTTTTATAATAATTATCGTTATGTCATGAAAATATCATGAATGCATGATACTTTCGTCACATATTACACTTTTATCAAAAACATATTCGTGACTTATATGTTTATGATATTAATTAATTATAGATACATGCCATGTTTAATTTTTTTTTTAATCATTTATAAAACATGACAATCATTGGTTATGGCATAAATATGTCGTTTTGAAATTATTTTATTTATTTTTAATTTTTTGAAATATTATAATTATAAAAATGCCATTGGCAAATTTTATATTATTTTATTAAAATTATTTACAAATTATGAGAAACGGTGCCGTTCTTTCTATTATATCATGTCCTAATTGTAAATATCCACACGTAGCAAAAATTTCTGAAGTGTTAAATTTCATCTCTGAAGCTAAAGCAAACCTGAAGCTCGCAAAGCCGACGTCTCAGCCCTAACCCTTACTAACAAACACAGCCCTAACTCTCACTCACAGCCGAAGAAAACGAAACATTCACAGCCGCCATCACTAGATTTGACAAAAAAGTATTAGAAGATGACAAAGACCTGAGCCTCTCACTCACTCAACTCAGGGCACTCAGCCTCCCACTCAAATTATCCGTCATTGTTCGATTGAAGAAACTTCAGGCCATGCAAAGACCGATGGAAGCGGTGGTAGTGCCGACCCGTGGGGGGATGCGGCGGATCGAAATCCACGACCCGTGCAAATTTGCTGGCTGGTCACGGCAACTCCGGGGCAGTGGTGAGGTCGGATTTTGAAGTTGTTGTTGTGAGGCGTAAAATTCAGGTGGTCGTTGGTCGAAAATCCGACGGATTGCGCTGATCGTTGTGGCACATTGCACAAGAAACTGCGGCTTCGTGTGGTCGTTTCTGGCTATTTTCCTGTGGCGGCGACGGTATGGAGGTGCTTGCCGGTGCTCGGGAATTCGAATGATGGCCACAGATACCGGTGGTGAGGCGAACGGAGGCCGGATTTTTCTTGGGTTTGTTTGTATGTACTCGACCCGTTTTTTCTCTCGGATTTTTCTAGAACATGAATCAGTAACCTGTTTCCCCATGTATTTATTTATTATGAAAAAGAATAGAATTTGCTGGAAGTGACTTGGATAGCATCAATTCTTGTTTTGACACCCTGTATGGTTTTAACTTTTGTTCTTCTCATCTCGAAAAAATTAATTTATATTTTAAAAAAGTATAGAAACATATATCATTAGGATAGTATTCTAATTTGTTGGGTTTTTGCCCATAAACTTTTGTGTTTTCATAGTGTGATAAGCTCCTTTGTAGACCCGGATATGCAGAGCGAGGTTGACACATGGGCATAAATTATGTAAATGACACATAAAACTTGTAAGTTTAATATAAAATTTGTAAATAAAAATTGACTGTAAAATAAAACATAAAATTTGTAAATGGAAGATAAACGTGTAAATTAATATAAAACTGATAAATTGATGTATTATTAGTAAATAAAAAAAAACTTGCAAATATAATATAAAACTCGTAAATCAACATTAAGTGTAAAATAAAACATAATATTTAGAAATTAAACATACGATTTGTATATGGAAGGTAAAGCAAGTAAATTAATATAAAAATAATAAATTCATGCACTATTAGTAAACAAAACAAAAACTTGCAAATATAACTTAAAACTAGTAAATCAACATTAACTGTAAAATAAAACATAAATTGTGAAAATGAAACTAAAGACTTGTAAAGAAAAGGTAAAAACAAGTAAATTTCTATAAAGTTGATAAATTCATGAATTACTAGTAAATAAAATAAAAACTTAGAAATATAACATAAAACTAGTAAATCAACATTAAGCGCAAAATAAACCATAAATTTTAAAAGAGGAACATAAGACTTGTAAATAGAAGGTAAAATAAATAAATTAATATAAAACTAGTAAATTAATATATTAATGTAAACAAAACAAAAACTTATAGATATAACATAAAACTAGTAAATTAACACTAACTGTAAAATAAAATATAAATTTTAGAAATAAAACATAAGACTTATAAACATAATATAAAACAAGTAAATTATTATAAAGCTGGTAACTTGATGTATTACTGATAAATAAAGTGAAAACTTCAAATATAATATAAAATAAGTAAATCAACACTAAGTGCAAAATAAAACATAAATTTTGTAGATTATGCCTAAAACTTATGAATAAAAGGTAAAATTAATTAATTAATATAAGAGTTACTGCAAAAAAAAATACAATTGTAAAATAAAAACTCATTATAATATTTATTAATTTTTAATTTAAATTGAATAACGCTAGTTTTGTATTTATGTAATACATGTGATGTTTCATTAATGATGAAATTTATTCTCAAAATCGGATTTTAAAAATAATATTATTTTAATATTTTTCATAATTGTTGTAAGCTGAGGTTATTTTGCATCCTTCTACGCTTCCCTCAACAACAACGCTAAACGGTTTCTAAGTATTGGTAAGAAGTTTGAAACAATGTGAAGTATGCATAAAACTCAAAATTAGGTATAATTTTATTGATATATCATATATGTGTCTAGTAATATAAGAATATTTTTTATTTTATTTTTGCTTGATGCATATCAAGATAAATAATTGTGCTTAATTAACTTGTGTAATAAATAGATACTATTATAGAAAATGGGAAAAAAGTAGACAAATGTCCTAGAATAAATATAGAATTTATGGGTAAATCAATTCAATAAAACTTATTCCACTTTTTTCAATATAATTTTTTTTTGTTTATAATGAGTATGTTTTTCTAGTTTAAGTAAAGAAAA
>NW_006262339.1:20233737-20235984 GCF_000493195.1 Citrus x clementina
TGGTATTGATGCCGTAATGAAATTACGGCATCATAGAATTTTCCCATCTCTAGAGGTCATGGCACATTTAGTGTTCTACTGCTGGTAGGTTTTGTTTAATTAGCAGTTGTTCTAAATATATAATATAGGCATTTATTTTGTTTATCATCATATTTTGGAAGAGTGGAAACTGAGAACTTTCTCCAGCTAGTAACTCCAAAATGATAGTTTGGGTAACCTTGATTGATGCATGGTGAATTCTTTCAAGTTAATGTTTGAGATGGAGCTATTTTAAAGTTCTTAGCGGGGAGAGATAAACTAATGTTGACACAGATAAGAAACAAACAAAGAGAGGAAATGATAATTTTCTTGTACCTTTGAACCCCAAAAAACTGCAAGGAATTTATAGTACACGACTCACTCTTACAAACGCTTAACTCAGAATGCAGCAAACTGCTGCTCAACCACAATTCACGAAAATGAAGTCCTCAAATGAAAACATATGCTTGTTGACGGCTGATTTTTTATCACATATATCCTTGTTCTAATAGCCATTGACACTCAATGCTTGTTAAAATGCTGTCAATATTGAAGCCTTTATTGTCCTTATCTCATTTTTTATGATGAATGCATGGTACTAATCAAAGGAAAACATACGTTGACATTTAAGAGATCCCACCCATAAATTCACAAAATGTAATGCAAAAATGTCAGAGAATACTTGTTTCATTACTTAAAGTTTTGCTTCAACTTTAACAGATAGATTCTTCAGAAAATTGGGAGCCAGCAACTCTTATCTTAAGACAGTTGATTTACCATACCAGAATCAGTAGCACAGAAACTGTAATTGAAGAGGAATTTTCAGAGGAGTTGTCGTTATGCTACTTACATTTGATACAGTCTCTGAACAGAAAAATTTTTTATTTTCATTTTGAATGCAATGTTTATATCATAACTCAAGTCAGACCACCTATTGGACAAGAACTACCTGAAAGGCATATTGTAATCATTGCATTCAAACAATTCACCATTACTATGAAGTAATGAACTCAGTTTTCAAAATTAGATAATTAACAAAACAATTTTTTTTAAAATAAAGAAATAAATCTGGAACTTATGAGATGGGACTATAGAAATCTAAAAAGCTAGTTTTTAACAGTTATAGTTGTATTAGGTTTCCAAGGCTTTGCAAATTGGATGCTAATGTATAACTGTAGTTGAAAGCAATTTTCTTTACTGAAGAAAATTAATCTTTAATTTAGGGTGCGTGAGTGCACGTGCGCACATGTACTTTGCTAGTTTTAATTAATGTATTTACTTATGAATTTGTTCATTTGCTCTAATAAGGTGCAAATGTCGTTTAAAAGAACCAAGTGGAGGTTAATTGCTAAAATAAACTTTTTTAAGTGTGATCAAGATGTATTTGGAAAAGGGGGAATACTTTATGGAAATAAAATTTATCTCTTTGCTTGTACAGAGTGCAAGCGTTTTGCTGGCTTAGGTTAGTTAGCTTTCTCTGGTGGCTTTCTTATTCTGTGCAATAACAAGTATAATTTAGATTGGAAAAAAAAAAAAAAGAGCTGAGACTTTGTAAGCTGATAATTATTTATTGTTTTTAGCTTTAACCAGTGGTAGATTATCCCAAATAGATTCTCTTATTTTCTATGTCATTTTCAAGTGTTAACAAATACTTTAAAAGAAAGAAATCACACTGTTTTCTATTGAGAATTGAGCATGATAATTATTTACTTGAAAAAAAGAGCTGAGACTATGTAAGCTAATAACTATTTTTTGTTTTAGCTTTAACTAGTGGTAGATTATCTCAAGTAGCTTATCTTATTTTCTATATCATTTGTAAGTGTTAACAAATACTTTGAAAGAAAGCTATCACGCGGATTTTTGTTAAGGATTGAGTATGATAAAATATTGCCTTTGTTTATTCATGGTTGGGTTAATTTCTTGTTATTTACGTGGTTCATTTCTGGTTATTTGGTTTGCAAAGTTGCTTATGGTTGATCAAGTTGTATTTTGCTTTATACAGGTGTTGTTGGACATGATTTCTGGGTTGTACAAGCATACACGTGACAGTAGTAATGGTAGAGAAATCATCATTTCATCAACCAGCATGGAGTAGTAGAGATCACAGTTTTATGAAAATGTTTGAAAATTAGTTTGGTGTTTATGTTAGATCGGAAAGTTGGTATAACAAATTAACAATTAGAAAAATATACAGTATCTATTGGCGTTTTAGTTCCCCCAGGCTGCCTC
>NW_006262339.1:20236130-20246527 GCF_000493195.1 Citrus x clementina
AAATTTAAAATAATTTTTATTCCCGCCAAAAGGGTACAATAAATTTTAATCAATAAACCATCAAGATTGTTTTTCACTCAACCATAAATAAATTTAGTTCATGATTTGAAAAAGAAAAATAAAGAGTAAGGTTTCGGTCTTCAAACACATCCCCATGAATAAATAGAAAACAAGAAAATAAGAGAAGAATAAGAATGACTAAGGTCCCAATTGATTTATGCAAATTCTCCTCTTGTGCAGCCCTCAATCTCTCTCTTGAATCTTGTTTTTCTTTTATTTCTTTGTGATTTTTCTCCTTGGGTGACGACTCTCTCTATTCCTTGTGATGTGTGCTTCTTTTATAGCTGAAAATTAGGATAAACGGAAGCCTAGGGCGCACATAAGTCAGATTAGAAAAATGCATATAGCAATTTTGCAAGTATCCCGCACGGAATTTTCTTTGTCGTTGTTCCAGGATTGCTACATCAACGGTTGCTACAACAACGGCTGCTACAACAACGGCTACAACAACTACACTGTTTCAGATTTGTTTCAATTCTTTTGTAGCCATATTCTTTCCTTATTTTTGCAAGCCTATTGCATTAGCATTCCTTCCTTGAAATTTGAGCTTCCGGACACCTACAATCATGCATATGATTTAAGCACACAAATTATTCTAAAACAATGCAATTTATTAAAAATAAACTAAAATAGTTATTCATGCAAAATAAAACTAAAATGCAATAAAACCATGTCATTTACACTCAAAGTATTATTGATTTAAGTCTAAAAGTGCCATGATAACTCTCATTTCATAGAGTTATCAATAATCCAATCCATTTTATCATTTACCACCTCTCTCCAAAAAGAGACGTCTCTAGAGACATGGCTTCGCTAAATGTCTTTGGATCTTCTTCAACATTTAAAAACAATGGTTCTTTGATAAGTATATTATTTCTATTCCATTCAATCAAGAAGAGTAATGCTTGTGATGAAATAAAATCCAATGCTAAACCTTTTTTTTTCCTTTCATGTTGGCTTATCTTCGGTTTAAAAGATGTCATAAACTCTTTCCTTTTATTATTATTAGTGGAGGTATTAGGACACATGGTTGATCAACAATAGATTCTAATTCAATAGTAAAATCATGACTAAATTTATTTTCAATAAATTCAACATCTCTTGATTCCAAAATCACATTAGAATCTAAATTCAACATTCTATAAGCCTTCGAATTTTCAACATATCCCATGAAAACACTTTTAATACCTCTAGCACCTAACTTTGATGATTTACGGTCATGTATTCTATAAAAAGCTA
This sequence comes from Citrus x clementina, assembly GCF_000493195.1. Lineage (NCBI taxonomy): Eukaryota > Viridiplantae > Streptophyta > Magnoliopsida > Sapindales > Rutaceae > Citrus > Citrus x clementina. The sequence goes on from NW_006262339.1 coordinate 20,237,430, forward strand.
AACAACTCCAAACCCTTAAATACATCAAGTTTGATTTTCTTCCTTTCCAAGTTTCATGAGGAGATACATGTATTTTCAAGGACGTAATTCTATTATGAACATGACATGCAATTACTAAGGCTTCTCCCCATAATTATTTGGCAATTTTTTATTAAGGATCATAGAATTTATCATATCCTTAAAGATCCTCTGCTTTCTTTCATCCAAACCATTTTGTTGATGAGTAAATAGGGGCTATTCCCTGGTGAATAATTCTATGTTCTTCGTAATAATTATCAATTCATTTGAGAAATATTCACCACCTCTATAAATTTAAACCATTTTGATTTTTTTATGTTTTTGGTTCTCAACTTCAGCCTTGAATATTTTGAATTTGGCTTCATCGTTTGCTCTAAGCAAGTACACATAGGTATATTTAGAACAGCCATCAATACAAGTGATAATATATTTCTTTCCTCCTCTTGTTAAAATGCCATTATACTCACAAATATCAGTATGAATTAAATCCAATATTTGAGTATTTCTTTCGGTTTTGGGAAAAGGTTTCTTAGTTAATTTAGCTTGGATGCAAATTTCGTACTTATCATTTTTAACATTTTTGCAATTAATTAAACCATGTTTCGACATGTATCTCAAAAATCTAAAAATCCAAATGTGCTAATCTAGCATGCCAGATATCACGAGACTCAACAATATAAGCAGAATAGATATAATTATTATTACTAATGCTGAATTTATACATACCATCACAAGAATACCTTTACCCTACAACATCCCAGTCTTTGAAACTCAATTACAATCTTAAGCCCATTTTTATATACGTCGCAGAAACAAGATTCTTTCTAATGGAAGGTAAATATAAGATGTTGCTCAAAGTGACTTTCTTCCCAGAAGTAAAGTTAGTTTCTACTATTCCTTTCCCAACAAATATTACTATATCATTGCTCCCCATGAGAACTATTTGTCCTTCCTTTTCGACTTTATATGACAAGAACAATTTCTTATCATTACAAACATGAATAGTTGCACCAGAATCAAGCCACCATTTGCAAGACTTTGTTTTAGCCATATTGCTTTCCATAATCATGCCAATCTACGGGTGCGTTTGGGATTGAGGTTGGACAGTTGTAACTTAAAAACTATAGCACTAAAGTGTTTGGTAAACATTATCTGCTATAGCTTAAAAGCTATGTTGATGTAGTTTTTCACTTGTATCATGAAAAATCTATTATATCTTTAATAATTTTGTCAAAATTATTATTTAAAATTTATATTTACTACATATTACAAACTTTTATTTCATTGTTACAATTTTTTTTCCATAACAACTGTAGTTTAAAAGTTACAATATCTCAATCCCAAACGCACTTTGCATCTCATAAATCATAGCACAAATCTCTTTAACTTTCTCCTCAATGATATTGGCTTTTTGGTAATTTACTTCCTTTTTTTTCTTTTTGAATCTACAATCAATTTGTTGATGGCCTCCCTTTTTTTTTCCATGAAAGAAGCAATTTCTAGAAAACTTTTTTGTGTATTGGCTTTTTGAATTTCTTATCATTCTTGACTTTGAAATTCTTTGAAAAATTATTAGATTCAATGACATTAACCTTAAAAGAACCATATTGTCCTTGGAATCTAAATATATAGTCTCTTTTTCGATTCTCAGTTGTTTTTGTAGTTCCTCTAAATTTATGTCCTCTCTATTATGAAGGAATTTCTTTCTATAACCAATTCCAACTTTGGGTAATTTAACAATGATAGCCCCAACTCGAAATGATTTAGAGATTTCAACTTTCAACTCCCGAAGTTCAGTAACAATGATTTCTAATCCACATATTTGATGAAGAACGAACTTTGTATCTACCATGGTAAATTCAAGATATTTTAAGATGAGAAATTTGTCCTGTCTTCTTTATCCATTTTATATTTGTACTTAAGAGCATTCCAAATTTCAACTAGGGAGACCATCAGGTTGTAGGGATCATAGAGCCTATCGGAGAGAGTGTAGAGTATGTGGCCCCGACACATCAATTCATCGTTTTCATGCTTTTTCTTGCAGGCTTGATATCTTCCATGTGATCCTCCTTTGGCTCTGAAAATGGTTCCGACTTTAGATCAAGAACATAAGTGATCCTAAGGACTCTGAGAATGAAGAACATATTTCTCTTCCAGCGAGTGAAATTGGTGCCATCAAAAGATCAAGATGAACACTTGGATTGAGGAATGAAGTGATATTCTTCTTAGCCTCCATTGCAAGGTTAATAGCTTAAAGATTGTTGGTGTAGTTGAGAATATAGAGGCAAAAAAGAGTAGAAAATTGAAAGAAGAACACAAGATTCCACTCATTGTAGCTTTCTTTACGCTATTCGCTGCAGTCTTTCGTCTCTACCGCACACTACAGTCTCTCTTATCTACCGTGCATTGAAGCTGTTGTCGACCGCTGTGTGCGAAGTTTCTATTTTCCACCAAGAATATAAGGAAAACTTTTAGATAATGTAAACAGGTAAAGCTAGCTGCCTAATTTGATTCCCAATTTTCTAATATATTCCAAGTAATGCAAAACGATACATGTGAAATTTTTTTTTGACAAATATTTTAGATTCCTAAAAGAAATATTTTACATCTTTTAGATTTTGAGAATGAGATTTTCCCATTCTCAATTTTATTTCCATTTTATCTCAAGATTTATGTAAATTTTCTTCCTTTTTAGGTTCATTGTGTTGGGGAAAAATCAGGTTTTTAAATTTTTATAAAACCTTTTAAGGACCGCTCTCATATAATATATAGGAATTTGTAATCTAGAAATCGTACCTTGAAAATCCTAATTGGTTTTTTTCGCTGAAGTGATTTAGGCTCCTAGATCACGATCCGCCACCACCACTCCTGTTAGATCACGATCCGTCACCACCACGCTTATTAGATCACGAACTGTCACCAATGATCTTCCAGGTTATGACTCAGGTTCGATCTGCACTTGACGTGTGGGCGCCTTTATCACTACCAAAGCAACTAGCACGAGAAAATTTTTCTCTCAACAATAGAGAGAAAAATCTTATTCTCCAATTTGTATAAAGTGACTTCACCCTTTTTCTTTTGAGAAAATAAGCCTTATATATCTCCCTTTAGTGAAAGCCCTAGGCTCCAAATAATGCCCAAAATAAAACTCACGTTACTTTTCATTTAATAGGTGACCCACCATGTAAAATAACATAAGACCCCTTACACATAAGCTAATTAAATGGAGCCTCCCACTAAATGATATATTTAGGCTTTTGACCCAAATAACTAGTTATCTTGCTTATTAGTCCAGTAGTGGTGCAGTCAATTAAATGAGCTAACCCGGAGATCATTTGGGAACATACAATAATGGCTATAACAATTAGGCATGTAATTAAACTAGTCTAATTATTTAATTCCAAATCTACTCCACTAAAAGATTGGAATTGATCTCCATAATTGTATGCTCGAATAATAATTCGTCCCAAGCCACATTGATTTCTTTACTGCACAATCCTTTGTACCACATCATTAATTAAATCGATATCTCAACTGTCCAATCAATTTAATCACATCTTGTTCCTTGATACTTTCTGGTTTTCTCTAATGATCATTTTCAACATACTAAATATGTTGACACACTCTGGCCAGAGAATTCTATGATCAAGTGCCGAAAACCCATCAAGAGATGTGTTGTACAAATTCTATATTGTTAATCCATAACTCCAATACTCATAATTGCTCCCACCAAGATACCGGGTAATCTAGACTACAAGTATGTGTCATGCCCATTGGTAACTCAAATGGAATAACAATTACAATCATGAAATCATAATTAACTCAAGATTAAGATTACAGTAAAATCAATGCCTATGAGATTTAATAAGTCTGACAGTTATTACAAAGTTAATTAAATCTCACATGTGATCCTGTTCAATGTAGTCGTACTACATCAATAAATTCATACATGATTAAGACAAATCATTCAATGAATTTATTACAGCTATACCTAAATAAAGTGCCCAACTTTATTTATCAACTGCGAACTAAATTTATTTAATGATAAGATAACTTGTATTTATGTCTTCTGTGAATCCACATGGTGATCACATAAATACATATAATATGATTAAATGGACTTTAATCTAAATATTAATGCAATTAAGATATTTGAATAAAATACCTCATTTATTTTATTAATCAGAAAAAATATTTATTATAATTAAATAAACACATATGCTTTTAAAGAGCATATTTTCCCAATACATTGTTCAATTGGCAACAATGGATGGGAAGTCAAATTCTGATGGAAGTCTTGTTCATTGTTCAAATTCTGCCTAATTTGGTTCCTTTTTAGGTTCATTCTTCAGCAATTATACTCCTTGGGGGCTCCTAAAGTAATTGTGGCATTAGTTGGATCAATTACTGTTTAGTGGTAACAACAGTACGAGGTGCATCCAATGAAAATATCATTAAGGCCAGGGGCGGATCTTAACGGAGACTAGAGTGGGCCATGGCCCCTGTAAAATTTCAATTTTTTTTAAATATACATGATATCCTCTAAATTATAATAGAAATTAAAAAATATCTCTAAACTATATATAAATTATTCACTCCGACCCCTGTAAGCAACGTTTTCAACTTTCGCCCCTGATTAAGGCAATCATTTTTTTCAACTCAGGGCTCCAAAAATTAGTTAATCGCCAATCACCTGGATCGAATTCCATTTTGGTAGATTCGTAACAAAGCTCTAATTATCTATACACTAACAAAAATTGAGACAAAATAAACTTTATGCAACACAATTATAGTTTTTACCAAGATATCAAATTAAATAAAATATTTATATGGCTAAAAAAATGTATGAATACCATGCCCATAATCATCGAGAATGATGGATTATTTTATATTTAAAATTCTGAAAAATCGCTAAAAAATTGCAAAACTTTTGGACTAAAATAAAGAGTTTTTAGAATCATTGTATTCTTTTTAATATCAAAACTTCTATCCCAAAATGTAAATAAAATAAAATAAATTTCTGACCTATACTATAAGTTTATAAACAGTCACTGACCGTAATGATATTTGCCAGTGTTGACTATCGGTCAAGGACCTTATGTAAAAGTTTGCCAAAAGCTTGGGCCATCACAGAATTTTAATATACAGAATTCTCCTTAAATGTAGGCCATGCCGTAATTTTATAAAGTATAAGAATCCAAACTATATTATCCCCCGCTTCATCTTCCTCCCGATCCAGCTAACGGTAACTGCTAACTGCTACAATAAATGTTGTTTGTATCAGCCCGATTTGGCCACCAAAAATTATGAAAAAAATTGTATTTTAACTCCACAAACATCACCCATGCATTATTCAAGAACCGTTTATTCAAACATGCCCAAAATCAAAAAGTCCGAAAATAAAGAAAAAAGTCTCGGATGAGCCACAGTTTGATTCATCAACAAAATTTGCCATGGTTTAAATAACGCATAATCATGAGCTCTAATACCAATTGCTGAAATAAATATAAACTTTATGCCCGTGATCTTGCAAATCCGTTCAACATGTCATAAGGCAGAAAGGCGATTTTTTCTTGGTTGGCCCTAAAGAAGTCTTGCTGCTGAGCTTGCATCTTGCCCGTGAATTCATCTTTTGTTCTTCTAATTTGTAGCAAATCTTGGCTTCAATCTCAGCTGCAAAATCAAGCTTCTCCTATACTGCACACAGACACACACAATCGGTAGAGAAAGAGAGAGATGCACTACAGCCTTGGTTATGTGATTAGTAAACTCCTAATGAGCTATGACAATTAAATACTCTAGCTGATGGGTGATAGTAAAAAATATATAATTAAAGGTTATATTTATTCATAATATATTATTATGGGTAGTGATATTTCCACCCCACAAATTTTATAAACGCACCTCATTTTTAAAAAATTATTACCAGAAACACACATTATTTTTCAAAATTTTAAATTAAGAAAAAATTTAAAAACTTAATCAATTAAGTCATTCATTTTTTATGAGATTATTGTTTTATTATATTTGATCAATAAGGTTGCTTTAACATAAATTAATATAATTATTTTACCCTCATAAAGTAAAAGTATCAAAATATCTAAAAAAATTATTTTCAATTTATTTTTATATTTTAATGATGTATAAGTAGTACTTTATTATTATAATTATTAATATTCCACTAAAACTAACAACATATAATTAGGACATGCGGAGTATTAAAAATTATTAAATTTTATATAAAAAAATTAAATTATAAAACATGAAACTAAATACCTAAAGAATTAGTTACAATAATATATATATTTTAGAGTAATTTAGTTAATAAAGGTAAAATGATCAAATTAAACTTATGTTAAAGCAATCTTAAATATTGATTGTTAAAAGACTAAGTCAGAAAAGAAAAAAATTATGAAATAATTTAATTAATTAATTGTTCAAACTTATTATCAATTTGTAATTTTATAAAATATGATGAACTTATTATAATTATTTTATAAAGGTGGGGTGGGTTTATAAAAATAGTGGGGTGAAAATATCTAGACCTATTATTGTATAGGGTGGTGATAAAATTAGATTCGTAATATAATGTCGGAAAAAGGACACTTATATTCCTAAAGGGAAAAACTACTTTGCAATAAGGGTTTAGTACCCCTTTTTTGTCTTTTTTAAGGTCAACTACAATGGATCCTGTAATTTGTTATAAAAACAAAAAACCTAAAAACTTTTAAATTTAACCATATTAATCCCACACCTACAAATTTTCAGTTGCATTAATATTTCTAGAAGCCACGATTTTCAGAACAAAAACTCAATTAAATTTATTTAAGTGCAATTAAATTTATTCCTTTTATTTTAGGACAAAAACTCAACCAAAAATACAAAACTCATTGTTCAAACAAACAAAAATGATTTTACAAATTCATAAACTAACACTTTATTATTATTAGTAAATTAAAAAATTTTTAACTACATAATTAATAATTTAGTATGTTAATTGAATATTATGTTTAAAAAAATAAAACATTACCTACATAGAATATCAAATTAAATTTATTTTCGTATTTTGTATATTCTATCTACTTGGCATATGAAATCTCTTGTTTAAAAAACAAAAAAAAAAAGATATGGGGTTTGAACCCTGCTCACATGGGTGAAAGAAAATTGGTTGCCGTGTTAAATTAAAAAAATCATATTTATATTTATCATCAATTATAGTTAGTAAATACTTTAACTATGTAATAAATTAGTTAATATATTAATTAATAAGTAAATTTATTAATTCAATAGATATTAATAAATGTAAGAATAAGTCGTTTAATTGAAAACCTAGTTCAATTGAGTAAAAAATATATATATATATATTGTGGGCTTATATGTCATAATTATAAAACTTTTGATTTTTCTTATTTTGCATGAACAACAAGGGCTTTTAATGTTAATGGCCCAATAATCACATCTTACCATTATACAACTCTCACATTAAATCCAACGATGGATTTAAAAAAGACAAAAGAATGGGGTACCAAACCCCATGGGTATAGTAGCTGGACCTTATCCCTAAAATATGGAGAACTACTCACAAAAACCTTCAGTTTTCAATAAAGAACATCAAAACTCATTTTTAACTATAATACTCTTTGATTTTATAAACTTAAATAAATTGACCCCAAAAGTTTATAATAAATTGAAATATAGCATTAGAATAAATGTAGTAATATATATTTTAAAATATTTTTATTTTTAAAAAAAAAATTATTTTACAATCTATTAGACATATTTTTTTTATAATAATTTTTAATAATAAATAGAAACATAATACTAAAAGAAATTAATTAAAGTTAAAATTATTTTGAATATTATGTAAAAACTAATTTCAATATTATTGATAGGGAGATATTTTGTTAATAGTAAAATCTATTTAACCCAAAGATTTATTTAAAATCTTTGTAATAAAAATAAATATATTATCAAAATAAATATAATAATTTAAAATTTTAATATTATTTTAAATGTTAAAAATAATTTAACATTATTAGTCTGCTGAATGGAATCTATTATTTATATTGTATTTGTATTAATTAAAAAATTTTAAGTTCAATATTCTAATTACTATATTCAAAGGTTATTATGGTAACAAAGAAGTCTTGGTTACCTTTTTAAAAAAAATTAGGGGTTTTATGACTATTTCCTCAAACCTTAAGGGTATTAGTATCTTTTACCTATAATATTTGATCACTTAATAAATAAGTGTATTAAAATTATTGTTTAATGTTTGACATCAATCGCATTAATCCAATAAAACATAAAATAGTTAAAACGATTTATACTAATTCACAGTATGTGAAAATAAATCCAAGTTTGAGCTGATCATATTCAATGTTATTAGTTGGATTCATTATGCTTCATCAATTTCAGCTCGTGGATCACGTTTGTTACTGAATATATATATTTATGGTTGTTTAATTATGCTTTTTTTTCGTTCTTCGACCACGTCAATACTTCATTTTTATTTCGAGATATATTCTGATATTCATGTCAAACAAGCATGCGCAGTGGTACTATATAATAATCCGAGTTATTATTAAAATAAGAATTGAAGTTAAAGCATTTTTTACGCTTGATTAAAATAGAATTTATAGATTTTGGGCATCCTTACTTTTAAGGCTAACAGAAAAATATATCTACGTTGATTTAGGATAATAATTGAAATTCCAACAGTTATATCTTTAAACGAGTCCCAACTATTATGTGTTTTCAACTATTTGATAATAAATCTCATAACTAATGAAATTAATATTCTATCATCAACTAAATAAATATTACATTAGTTGGACTCAATTATTAAGATATTTAGTATCACTTTTTCTTTTAATAGTACCACATTTGGAAATAGTTTATTTTTTAAGTTATCATGGCACCCACCTCACCCTTCAAATTAAATGTATCTAATAGAATGGGTCATTCTATAATGCCGTAACTAAATTTACGGCATTGATGCCGTAATAGACGTGGACCGTTAGATTTGAAAAAAAATCTCTACCATTAATTCTAAATAAATAGATAACATGTTACCTAAG
>NW_006262339.1:20249844-20252860 GCF_000493195.1 Citrus x clementina
TTGCAATGACAAGACCAGAGGTTATGTAACCAATAAGAGCACCAAAGAAAGGCTTTGACAACAAATCCTCATAGTGCTTCTGAGCAAAAGGGCGTTCCACAGTCATAAGCTTCAAACCCTTCAAAGAGAAACCCTTCTTCTCAAATCTGCTGATGATTTCAGCAACGAGCCTCTTTGGACCCCATCGGGCTTGATCATGATGAAAGTTTGTGCCATTTCTTTGAGATTCAGAGAAACCAACTTGTTTGAGAATTGAGTGAAATAGCACCACACATAGGTGAGAGGATAATGCATGCTCTATATATATACATATTTGCTGTCTTGGTCAAAACAATGCAAATGCGATAGAGGAGAATCGGTAAAGAATGACGAACCTAGCCCGGTTCTCCTCTTGACTCTCGACGCCGAGTCGTTATCGTCAGACCGAAACCACTTCACGAACACGAACCCAGCCGCTTCACGAACACGAACCATTGTAGAGCTTCTTCTTTCTCGCTTCTTTTTGGCTTCAAACAATTTTCAAAGCGAAGATTGCAGTAAAAGAGGAACGATCGAGGAAACAAAATTCGGGTTAGCCAGCAAACCCGATTGCTTCGAAAATACAAAATCTGGCGTGCTGTGATTTTTAGATTCGATTCCGGGACCTTCGAATTATGACCAGACTTTGATTCTATTTGGACTTTCATAGATTTCAATTTTAAAATATATATAATTTTGAAATTTTAACCGGTTAATGTTTTTTAAATAAATGTTTAACCGGTTGTAAACCTGTTAATGAAATTTTTTTAAATACTTTTATTATATTATAGTTATTAGGTACCGTTGATCTAATCCAATGGTCCACATTTATTAAAGTATCAATGCCGTAAATTTATTTACGGCATTATAGAATTTTCCCTAATAGAAATAAACTCATGACTCTTTACTTTGACTTCAAGAGGTGAAATTAACTAGATTATCCTTTGATTTAATACACTGATGTCGGGTTACTTTGTGTCTTTATTTTAATAAATAATGGCACGTATCCTGTAAGAGAGATTATAATATTTATTATTGTACATATAGAAAAACTTTGATGCTGTGACACTAGAAAAACTATGCTGCAGCAACAAAAGATAGAGTTTTGGTGCTGCAGCACCAAAAGAACTATGCTGCAGTGCATAATTAATTAATTAGTTTATTTTAAATAAATAAATTAAATTAAATGATGAAAAGGTGCAACGTTTCTCGTTAAATTATAGATTCTATTCTAAAAAGGTGTTTTTGTTTGAAGGGTTGTATTATTTTGTGAATAAACATATTACTTCATGAATAGACATTTAAATTCCTACGGATACTCTATATTATTACAAATTCATAACTTGGTCTGTAAAATAATTTTATTGTTAGAGATTGTGTTGATAGTTTGTTGTATCTTGAAGGTAATTTGCCATTCAACTTTATAGCAAAGTAAGTGCGGTGAGGGAAAATAAAACCTTAAAGAAAAACTATCCAAACGCACCTCAAACTCTTTCAATGTTCGATTTAGGGATTGCTGAGAGTGTGGGTTTCAATTGAGGGTTTGTTGAGATTGTGGGTTTCGATTTACTTCTAGTTTCTTCAAAAACTATTTCCTTGGCTATTGATTTTAGTTTTGGGGTTTCTGTAGAAAGAGAGGAGGGAATCAATTTTTTAAGGAGAGGAAAATGAGAAGCCAAAACATTACCAATGTTTTATTTATAGTGATAACATTTTAGCAATGAGAACGACACCGTTTAGATTTAGTGAAATTAAAAAAAAATAAAAATTAAGTTAAATTACTTCTCTAATTAGTATCAGTACTTCATTATGACACTATAATATCAACAATCATTCACACTTTTATGTAAAAGGTAATAGAAGTCGCTTGGGTTATCAAACGCTAATACTTTTTATTTAATATCAGAAACTTAGTATCAGTGTATCTTATTTTTTTAGTGGTGTATATTCTTGAAGGAGAGCAGCAAAAACTTTTGTGGTATAATCAAAACTAGTTGAGTACAAGGTAAGCATAAAATAATTGTTAAGATAATTGTCACTTCCCATTCCTGAGTAAATTATCCAGTTTCTTAGACAACTATTGAGTGCATTATTGTTTCCTCTGAAGTATCTCCTCATATGTAGTATTGCTCTCCAAAGGTTGCTATTTGCTGATTCATCGAAATATGATGACTCTTCCAAAACGAAAATCAATCTTAAGATTATATAGGTAGCAATATAGATCGTGCCATAATAGACTCGATCTAGGATAGTCTCAGTAGATTTTTAATATAAATATCATAATTCTAATTGGAATATACGTATAAAAGAAAAAGGAACATTGCATATATTATGGTGACTTACTGCATCTAGATAACAACTTATCGTTAATCAAAAGTTTCAACTTCATTTATCAAGTACTGCAGAAGTTGCTGCACCATGCGTATGGTTGCTTACCATATGATGAGTGAACTTCTGTATCATTTGCATTGTATTTGTGTCTCCACTATTTGTGAATCAAAATTTTCTTTTGATGGGAGCACACTTGTGATTAGCAATTAAATAAATAAAAGATTATTAAATAAATTCCCACTAGAAAATGAGACACCGTAGATGGGTGTATATATTTTTTTACTAATTATGTGATAGTAAAAAAAACAAAAAAAACAAAAATTGATGCCCATCATTCAAAAATAAATAAACTATAAGTGATTAAGTCTATTTTTTTTTATCATTTGCTAATAATGTCAGTGTTAATCTAAGTTTTGTACTGATCTTTTAAAAAAATGTGACAGTAGTTATTGGAGAATTAAATTTTAACCGTACATTAATATTGTAAAATACAGACATCACATAAGATTGATTATTAAAACATAAACACAACAAATTCAGTATTGAATCAAAATTTAAATGTAAAACTTGCTTCGAAATGATCAAACGAGGTACAATTCTTAGAATTCATGGGCATTCACAGGCTACTTATAGAACTCCATAACCCATAAATTACAAGTAAAACATT
>NW_006262339.1:20252940-20291073 GCF_000493195.1 Citrus x clementina
CATCAGCACATCAATTTGGGAATTTCTTTTTAATAGAGTGCTAGTCTCAGGCAGATCTGGAAGTATTGACTCCACAACAATTACCTTTCCATCTTCTGGAATACTTTTGTAGCAATTCTTCAACAACTTCAAGCAATGTTCATCGCTCCAATCGTGCAGTATCCACTACAAAATGTGAAATATTATTAAATTTGTTTAATATCTGCAAAGTAAATTCAAATTAAACTTACCTTCATGAAGATGGCCATCACCTTTTGGAACACTTTGAAACATATCACCCCCTGCATTCTCAACGCCTGTACTACACAATTTAATTTCCTCTGTTAGAATCTGGCGTTACGGTGGACAGAGTATTCTTATGAGCATTGATATTCGGGCAAAAAGTTTAGACACAAAAGCAACAGTAAATCGGGCCTGATTTTCTCAATAAATTTCAAATACATAAATCGAATTCAGTTTAAAGTCTTTTAATCAATTAATCAATCAGTCCAGAATTAGATTCGTATCCAAATCCTCTATTCATCAGATCAACATTTTACATTTGGCTTACTCTTTTTAGATTCATTGATTCGTGGTTGATAAAAACATATAGATACATATAAATTATAACTATGACGATGTATACGTATCGTAAAATCATTAAAAGATAAGATAAGTGGAGGATTCATTTCCTCCCAAAATCACAAAGAAAGATAACGCATAGTTGTCACCTACATCTTTATAAGAGGAAAAAAAAAAGGAAATAGGGTCGTGACATCTTCCAGCTGGGATACTGAATTTTAACAAAATCACAAATTAGTTCATATCTAGTTTGTATTGACATTTCATGTAGTTAGGTCCTGCTTGTTGTGCACAGAATGCAAAATCAACCACACCAAATAATCACAGAAAAATAAAAGATACAAAATTTAACGTGGTTCGGCAATTATACCTATGTCCATGGGAGTAAGAGAAAATAATTGTATTACTAACAATTATAATAGTACAATATTTGAGTAGAAACCTTACTTCTCAAAATCTAAATACACCTAGTATTCTCACATACACTTAAAAAGAAAAAACTTCTCAATTGTTCACACTCTCCAATTGTTCACTCTCTCAACAATTCTTCACTTAAATTATTGCTCTCAATTTTATGAGATTCTCTCAAATTTTAGGATGCTTTAGCTCTATGAATGAAGTTCTATTTATAGTTGAACTTCACTGTAAAAAGTCTCAAAAGTAGTTGGCAAAAAGTTATGCAATTTGACGCCGAATTGAAAAAACAAAAAAATGCATGCGGCTTTGCCAATTTTTGTCAAGAAAATCACGCGGTTCAATATATTCAAAATCCAACATCTGAGCCCCCTTCTTTACTTTGACTTTTAAACACTGCTGTCTTAAAAAACCCCCCGGGAAAAAAAAATCTTTTAATTGAGCAAAATTCTACGGATAAAGTTAAGAATTTTTTCCTTTATGAATTTCTGTCAAAACTAAAGAACAGAATTCAATAAATGCTCTCAATAGAACTAAATTCATTGTCTTTTTCATACTACTCTCATTTTCTCTGCAAGTAAAAGACAAAAATTTCCCCGACGGAGAACACTTTTCTTCTTATCCTCTGCAAATAAAACACAATCAACAATATTTCATCTATTCTTGAATTGATTTGATTAAAAGTATATATAGTAATGATTTATAAGTTTGTTAAGTGTACATTCTACATTTTAGCGCTTACTATTATAAATATACACTTATGCATCAAATATAGGGATTTAGTTCATTTTTTGTTTGTTTGTTTCTACGACGACTGAAAATGAATTTAGAAACAAGTTGAGCATGAGTTGGAGTATGATCGGAGATATGCATGATTGGATCTGAATGTTTAGAAAGATAGATGCATTATTAACCCATGTGATGTTATTATTCTAAATAAAAATAAACTACAGAGAATTAAAATGAGAGAGAGCAGGTATACCAGCTGTCCAGAAACACCTTGTCCTGAATTAAGGCCATTAAGGGGCCCAATGAGACACCATCTTCGTTAGGCACAAAGTATCTGGAAACATTACTCTGACCGTAGAGTCTTTGAGAACCATCAATATCATCTAGTGAGCATTCAACAACACCATGGCTAGCCAGAAGCCTGAGTATCCGGTCCAACATCATGGGTGCGTCTTTGTTCTTGGTGGCAGGCAACTGAGCTGCAATCTCTGAAGCTGAGAACTTTGCTCCAGGACCAGCTTTGGCTATGATCTTGAAAACTCCCAGCTCAATTGCTGCTTGCATGGTCATGGGGAGCACTGAACCCGTCACCAATTGATTGGCATATGCAAAGCTTTCGTCTCTCTCTTCATTAGCCATATTTTGTTGAATTTCCTTATCTGTTTTGCTAAGAAACAATGCGATTATAGTGGTGTGAAGATTGATTGGCCTGTCCAAAAGGGTATAGCTTATTATATATTGGTATATATGAGCTAGTTTCCGTTTTCTTTCCTCTAGCTATTGTGAAAATATTGAAGTGAAAGTTGTTGAATGTACAAGATCATTTGAGGGAGCCTGTACCTCCACAAATAATGTCAGTGTTTTCAAATTCAGAGAGTGTAACCTACTGTTTATTTCTAAAATTTAAATAAAGAAATAGCTAACAAACTAGTTTGGACTCTAACTACTCCAACAGCTAACTTGACTTATTCAAACAATGAAAGAAACAAATAAAATCAATTAACTGGAACAAAATCTAGAACATGTAACATAATGGTTCTCTTATTTTAATATGATAAAAGGACAAACTAAAAGATAGAAAAATATAAATTTTAATAAAATATAAAATAAAATTGTTTTCTTTTTATTTAGCTTACCTCTAACTTTATTAAAATATGAGATCATTTATTAAAAAATAAATAAAAAAGGATGAAAGAAGCCATATTATGTATAAAGTAAATTAACAATAAAGGAATTCCTTACTTTATTAAAATAAGATATAATTTAAAAGATAAAAAATACAGATTTCAGTATACTACATGTAACATTTCACATTATTAGCGAGAGTTTTGAGACTAGTTTATAAGTTATGGGTTCTTAACTAAGGAAACATGACGGGATATGTACCCAATGTGGATAGTATCTTCTTGGTTAATGGGCCTAGGGTATTGAAGTTAGTATCATAAACAACTCACGACCTGATGTATGGATGGATATGTTATTGGTATGATTGTATCTCATTCTGTTATGAGGATCAAGGGGAGAAACATTTAACATCTCATTGGTATGATTTCATTTTGTCCCGTTATGAGGGTCAATGGGGGAAGCATGTAATATTTCACATTGCCAGTGAGAGAGTTCTTGGACTAGTTTATATGCTATGAGTTCTTCTAACTAAGAAGATGTATTTTGGGTTACAAGCCCACTCATAAAACAATAATGGGTTGTATATCCAAAGCGGATAATATATATTTGTTTAGTAGGTTGTGTATCTATTATGATAAAATTTTAATGATTCCTAATTATTTTAATATTATCTATTCACACCCCACTAAAACTTGAATTAAACCTAAGCCCTAAGTAGACTATTCTTTACCACATGAGCTTAACCTTAATTTTTATGTAACATCCCATATTGCTAGGGAGATAGTTCTTGGACTAATTTATAAGTGACAAGCTCCCCTAACTAAGCAAATGTGTTTTGGACTGTAAAGTCTAATAACAAAATCATGACTGATTGTGTGCCCAAAGCGAACAATATCTATTTGGTTAATGGGTGTAGGCTATTATAATTAGTATAAGAGCTAACTCATGAGCCGATGTGTCGATCGATATGTTAATGATACGATTTCATTCTATTATGTTTCCAATGATCCTCACGAGAACGCAAGGTCCTTAAGGGGAAAGGATGCATTGCTAACAAGGAGTTCTTGGAGCAGTTTATAAGTCAAGCACTCTCCTAACTAAGCAAACACGCTTCGGGTTATAAAGTTCAATAACAAAAAAAGTGACAATTGTGTGCTAAAGCTGATAATATCTACTTAGTTATTGGGCATAAACTCTTATATTATAAGATAAAATATACTATATAAAAATATGTATTTTTCTTCTTTTAACTTATTTCTTATTTTAATGAAATTATTTATTAAAAATTACTACATAAAAACCTATTTATATATATAAATAGAAATTTTCGGAGGGAAACTTAAAATATTATTTTCGTATTGAAATATCTATCTTACTATATTTATAAAAGACATATCTGATGGCATCCAAGTATATACTTGAGATAAAATTAATGGTTGATGCACAGAATGGGACTCAATTGCGGAAAAAAATCCTTTCCTGATCTGATCTCTTCTGAGCTTTTCAAGATCTTCAGCCATGTGTCTTTTAATAGTAGTGTATGGGTAAGATTCAACTTCTTTTTTTTTTATTAACTACCAATCAGTAATTGCGGAAAAGGATCCTCTTCTTTTATTTACTCAAGATATGATTAGATCAAGAGATCATGAGAGAATCCTGATCCTTCAATTTCAGCCTCCAAGCTGACACAGTCACGTTTCCCAAAAAGAAAAGTTGAGACAATGACTCTTATAAAAAAAAAAAAAAAAATTGAGACATTGAGACATTGATTTTTTCATCATTTTTAATTTGATGCATTAACTGCAGTGGGCAAAAGTAAAAGGAGAACCATGTGTTGTGTCAGTATTCTCTCGTATTTTAGTAGTAAAAATTTAAGTAGTAATTAATAATTAATAAATAAAAAATAATTAATTAAAATTTACCTATTTACTATAATTAAAATAAGGGTCTTGTTGAGTTACGATCAATGTAATTTACGGCTCTTGTAACATAGTCCCATTACCTTATTATAAATTTTTGCATATTTTACATAGATTATAAGTTAATCTTTAAAAATTAAAAAAAAAATCTCATTGGCTAGGACCATGAGAACAGGGCAACCCACTGTGATTCTTACTTCTCCCTTTAGCTATTGACAAGTCACAAGACATAAGAGCGGGTTAGTAATGGAAGAGTGGATGACATTGTTGTAAATAAACATAATTCACGAAGTATAAAAAGGATGATGTTAATATTTCTTATGAGAATAAATCTCAACTTGGATGATACAATTATACAAGGTGAGAATTTACTTATTTATAGCAAGAAAAATGTTGTTACAGTTAAACTTTTGACAACATGCATAAAAATAATTAAAATATTCTGATAATAAAAGACTAAAATATCTTCGTTAGTAATGTCATGCTAGATGGATAATACAACTTAGCTACCTAACTTAGATTGGCTATATCGCATTTGGCTTCGGCTTGTAAATTAGCACTTGATGGTTTAGCCTCCAGTCAATCCAAACGGTGCTTAATTAGGTAAGGCGTATTTCACAAAGACATGCCATCCATCTGTCACGTTAGGTGATGCGCATGTAACCAAAAACAACGGTTATCAAAGTAGGCACATGCGAAGGCTTATTTTTCCAAGGGTAACAAGCTAATTCAACAAGCTAATTAGCTAAGACTATGTTAGAGTACAATTTATGCACTAGTTTTGCATTGTTTACTTCCTTTAATATCGATGTTTTGCACTTAATAATAGTGATTTACTTGTGTTTTATTTTTATAGGTGCAATTCTATTGATTGGTGCTAAAATTGAGCTACAATATGATGTTTGAGGATGATTGTTTTCCTAGAGAAATTATGAGCTTCAGAAGAACTTTGTTGATAAGGCATGGGCGCGTGCTGTCAACTACGGACCTGCAGTTTTTAGTTTAACGTGTTTTGTCTTTTTGGGTATTTTTTTAATTACGAATTTAATATTTAGATAATATTTTAGATATTAGTATTTTATTTTAAAAAGAACTCTATAGGAGAAGAGAGGGAAGAGAATTTAAGAGAGGAATCTATTGTGAAAAGAGGAGATTTTTGAAGAAAAAGAAACCCTAGATCTAAATTTTTCTCTTCTCTCTATGAAGAACTAAATCTATTATTCTGGTTGAAGATTAATGAAGCTTTGATTCATCTACTTTAATTGTTTTATTGCTTTTTGGGTATTTGTTTATTCTCTGAATTATTGTCATGATTATGTTTGTTAATTAGATAATTGGCCACTATTTAATTATCAACTTAATCTATTGTCAATTAAAAGATTCATCGTATGAAGATTTTAATGTTTGTGACAAATAGTATAATAGTGTGTTGTGTTATGAGAATAAACAATCTAATTTAAATGAATCATCGTATGCGTTTGTTTATTAGGATTTGGGTCTCTCTGGTTTTTCAGGCTGTCAATTGATTAAATCATATGATCGTATCTAGAGTTGTCTATTGATTAGGGAAATAACCAATGGTCGTACCTTGGTTATCGACTAGTTAAGGAGAGATTGGCTATTAGAGGGTCTCAGTAGCTATAATTGGTCTATTCATAAGTAGTAATGATTTATATTTGAATCAATGATCAGTAGTCGAATCAAGCTGAGTTAATTCCTTCAACCAAAGCTTTCCCCAATTTGAATTACAATTTTAATTTGCATTCTTGTTATTTTAATTTGATTTTTATTATTGTCAACAATACCCCCATTTTGCATTTTACATTTTAAAAGGATTTAAATAATTACCGATCTCTATAGACACAACCCTGCTCAATCACTATACACAATTTATTTAGAGTAGGTATTTATTTTTGCTGGCTTCGATAACCATCAAATTTTGGCGCCGTTACCGGGGATTGGTGTCATTTATTTAATCCTTTTTACGTTTTACTTGGTGTATGGTTCGTTCTTCTCGTACAGGTACACTTTTGTTTAAACCTGAAATTGAGAAAACAGCTCACCAGCTGAGACAGCAGACGAAGCGAGCAAAGCAACGATCCTCGTCGCCTTTGCTTTCTGAAACAGATATGATGCCTGATTTGGTTGAATCATCTAGCGATTCAGAAGAACAAGTGATGGATAGAGTTGCACCTGTAGAAAGAACTCTTAGAGAGTTAGTTGAACCAGACTTGAATTAGCAACCACTCTGCATTCAATATGTAGACTTGGAGGTAAATTTTGAATTAAAGTCTGGTCTTATTCATTTGTTACCCAAGTTTCATGGTTTTGCCGGTGAAGAGCCTCATAAACATCTCAAGGAATTTCATGTTGTGTGTTCAAGTATGAGGCCACAAGGCGTGACTGAAGAGCAGATTAAGCTGCGTGCTTTTCCTTTCTCTTTAAATGGACTAGCTAAAGACTGGTTGTACTACTTGCCTCCTGGATCGATTACAACGTGGAATGGTTTGAAGAAGCAGTTCCTTGAGAAGTACTTTCTTGCTTCAAGAGCTGCCAACATCAGAAAAAAAACATTTGTGGGATCAGACAACTTCCTGGGGAGACTTTGTATGAGTATTGGGAGCGATTCAAACAATTATATGCCAGCTGTCCTCAGCATCAGATTTCTGATCAACTTCTTATTCAATATTTTTACAAACGACTATCATTGATGGATA
This sequence comes from Citrus x clementina, assembly GCF_000493195.1. NCBI lineage: Eukaryota > Viridiplantae > Streptophyta > Magnoliopsida > Sapindales > Rutaceae > Citrus > Citrus x clementina. The sequence continues at coordinate 20,260,406 of NW_006262339.1, forward strand.
GGAGTATGATAGATGCTGCTAGTAGAGGTGTGTTGGTGAACAAGACCCCTACTTAAGCAAGGGAGTTGATCTCAAATATGGCTGCCAATGCACAATAATTTGGCAGCAGGCAAGATCCCACTTCAAGGAAGGTGAATGAGGTAAATATTTCTTCTATTAAACAACGTTTAGATAAACTTACTTCTCTTGTGGAAAATTTTGTTGTAGGTAATGTGCAACAGGTGAAGACTTGTGGCATTTGTTCCAATATGGGTCATTCAACTGATATGTGTCCTACACTTCAAGAAGAACTCGTTGAACAAGCCAATGCAGTTGGAGGATTTCCAGGCATGCCTCAGAGGAGGTATGATCCTTATGCACAAACATACAATCCGGGATGGAAGGATCATCCCAACTTCAGCTATGGAGTTAGGCCGTCAGGATTCCCACAACAATACCCACCAAGACAACCAGCCCCTTCACAGTCAAACTCCAAGTCAGGTATATCTCTTGAAGAAATTGTTAAATCACTTGCGACTAACACTCAACAATTTCAGCAAGCAACTACAACAAGCATTCAAATTTTAGAGAACCAAATGAGTCAATTGGCGACTACAGTGAGCCGCGTGGAGTCTCAAGTATCAGGGAGATTGCCTTCACAATCTGAGGTGAATCCAAAGCAAAATGATAGTGCTGTCATCCTTAGAAGTGGGAAGGATTTGCAAGAGTCTAGTAAGAAAGTGACAAAGCATGTAGAAGATGAGCTTGAGAAGAATGAATTGATGCCTAAATCTCAAGATGCACAACCCACCAAAGCGAAACCCTTACCTATGGTGATACCTCCTTATTTTCCAAGCTGGTTTGCAAAATCCAAGAAGGAGGAACAAGAGAAAGACATCCTTGAGACATTTCGCAAGGTTGATGTAAATATTCCCTTATTAGATGCTATAAAACAAATACCTCGATATGCTAAATTCCTTAAGGAACTGTGCACCTCCAAGAGAAAATTAAGAGGAGATGAAAGAGTTCACATGGGGTAGAATATTTCAGCAGTTCTCCAAAAGAAACTACCTCCTAAGTGCAAGGATCCAGGTATGTTTACTATCCATTGTAAAATTGGTAGTGTTAGAGTTGAAAAGGCTATGTTAGATCTAGGAGCATCTATTAATGTCATGCCTCGTTCCATTTATTCATCTTTGAATGTTGGTCCATTAAAAGAAACTGGCGTGATAATTCAACTAGCTGATATTTCTAATGCATATCCTGATGGGGTATTAGAAGATGTCTTAGTACAAGTTAATGAGTTGGTTTTTCCTGCTGATTTTTATGTACTTGATATGGAAGAGGATAACTTCTCTAATTCTGTCCCAATTTTGCTAGGAAAACATTTTCTTAAGACTGTTAGGACTAAATTGGATGTACATAAAGGGACTCTCACTATGGAGTTTGATGGAGAGGTTATAGAATTCAATATAAATGATGCCATGAAATATCTTAGTGAGGAACATTCGGTATTTTCTGTGGATGTTATTAACCCTATAGTGCAGGAAGTTTTTTATTTGGATGTTGAAGATTCATTAGTAACTGCTTTAAATAACAGTTTGGGCCTCAAAGGATTGCAAAAGGACGAAAATGAGTTTGTTTTAAATTTTGTATTGCAAGAGACAATTTATGAATTAAATTCTTTGAGAACTTTAACTCATCATATGTCTTATATTGAATTACCTTCATCTCATGCAAAACTTCTTCCATCTATTTTGCAGGCACCGAAAATAGAGCTTAAATCGTTGCCGAGTCATCTAAAATATATGTTTCTAGAAGATGGTGAGACACTTCCGGTGATCATCTCTTCAAAGCTTAGTACTTTAGAGGAAAAAAAGCTTATTGGAGTGCTGAAGGATTATAAAAAGGCTATTGGGTGGACAATTGCTGATATTAAAGGGATAAGTCTGTCCACGTGCATGCATAGAATACTGCTGGAGGAGATTAGAAACGAATCCTATGAGAGTTCGTGTTTTACAAGGAAAAGACGAAGATATTTCATGACAGAATGATTTTGAGAAAGGAGTTCTCTGTTGTCAAAAAGTTCTTCTTTTTCATTCTAAGCTTAAACGTTTTCTTGGTAAATTACGTTCTCGTTGGGTAGGACCTTTTATTGTTACTAATGTTTTTTCTCATGGTGCAGTTGAGATTCGAAGTCCGACCTCTGACAAAGTTTTTAAGGTTAATGCTCATCGCTTAAAACCTTTTTATGAAGGTTTTTCGGTGAATATTGTGAAGAAAGTGGCTCTCAAGAGTCTCATTTATGGAGATTGATGCATAAATGTGTCTACCCAAAGATATAAAATAAAGGCGCTTTTTGAGAGGCAACCCAAAGGATTTATTTGTTTTGATTTTTGTTATATCTTTTGTTTTTAATTTTGATTCAGATTGTTTAAATAATATTTTTGCTTATTTTGGCCAGAAGAAAATTTTTGGTTAGGCGTGCCCACGTTTTATTAAAAAAGTACTTCTGAAATTTTTAGTGTCTCAAGTGTCTCCTAAAAAAATAAAGTTTTTTTTAAAATTATTTTATTTATTTATTTATTTAACAAAAAAAATGAAAAAAAGAGTTTTTTTTCTTTCTTTTATTTTATTTGAAAAAAAAATTCACTGTTCACAAAATCCCTAATTCACAAAAATTTGTTTTCTTTCCAGCAGCATCCCAGCCATCTCGCAACACCAGCATCACTAGCAGCCGTGTGCAGTACCAGCTCCATCCGCGCGCAACTAACGCTGTACCATCCCAGCATCCGCGCACAACCAGTGCAACGGCAGCTCCATCTCGCAACCAGTGCTGCACCAGCATCCCGCGTCCCCAACAGCAGTCCAGCATCCCAGTCGTGTAAGCATCTCGCTACTGCACCAACATCGCGCGTCACCAGCCCACCAAGCACCAGCAACCAGCATCCCGCTGCACCAGCCCAGCAAGCACCAGTCTAGCAATCCGCACAGCCTCACTTTCCTTTATTCAAAGAACTACCGCTTTTCGCATTCAAACCAAACCCGTGAGTGAAATTACGGTAACAATGCCGAAGAGGAAAGCATCAACTTCCAAGTCATCAATGTCTAAAAAGAAACTCGTCGCAAAGAAATCCAAGATTGCCGCTCCCACTACGGTCCCATAGAACACAATTTCATATTCACGCCAAGTCGTGAGACAAAGATCGAAACATGGAAATGGCATGAGTGTTTTGCCACTTGTTGAATCAAATCTCGAAGGTTGCCTCACATTCACGACTCAACAAGAGAAAGAAAGGTACAAAGATATTTTCAAGCGAAAAATACTTCCAGCTAAGTATATTCATTACCCGACTCTTGAAAAATTGAATGTTAAAGATAATTTTAATTCTTTGATAGATAAGATTGGTTTGCGTAAGTTTGTTGATGTTGATTGTTTGGGTTATGTTGAGTTGATTAGGGAGTTATATGCTACTTTTTAATTTAATATACTGAATGATTTTACTTTGCATACTCTGGATGTTATAAAATTTAGGTTAATGGGACAAAATTTTTCACAATCTATCACAGATTTTAACCTAGCTTTAGGATTCATTGATGATGATTATTCTTCTATTAATGCATATTTAGGGACAACTTGTGACTTTAGCGAAAATTTTGAGCCTTATGGTCTTTGGCGTAATTTATCTTTTGATCACAATGCATATGACCCGAGTAAATCAAAGAGCTCTTTCTTACGTGATCTTGTTTTGAAATGTGTGCATCGGTTCTTAGCATATAATTTTTTAGGAAAGAAAGATCACTCGGGAGTTTTCTCTAAAACTGAGTTTTATTTTATCTGGTGCATGTTAAATGATGTGAGGCCTAATTTAGGTTTTTGGTTAGCAGATCAATTTCAGAGTGTGCTTAAACGGTATAGGACTTTATTTCGTGGTCCATACATTACTCTGTTAGCTATAAACTTATGTGTGCTTGATCCTGATAATAATGATTTGCATCTTGCTTGCAAAAAAGAATTTTTGGATATGTTTGTGTTTGAAAGAACAGGTGTGGTGGAATTCAAGGAGGGGAGATTTCAGTTTTCTGAACCAGGACCCACTCAACTTCCAAAGAAGCTTTATGCTATGAGTAGTGCTACCTCTGATGACGAGTTTGACGACGAAACTGCTACCCCACCAACTATTCCTTCTACATCTGCACCGCCTTTGAGCATTCAGTTAGAGAAAATGGAGCACAAGTTGAACAAGATGGAGCAGAATTTGGCAGCATACTTTGAGAGTGTGGGATTTATCCCACCATTTCCGCCAAGCCCATAGACGTTATGTGGATCAAAGCTCACAATTTAGGGAAGTTTTGCCTTTAATCTTTTATCCTTACGCTTTATTTTTTTTATGTGAGTTTTGATTATCTTACATTGGGGACAATGTAAGTTCTTGGTGTGGGGGAGGGATTTTTGCAATATTGATGTCTTGAAGTATTATTTTCACTTTACTCATCCTTAAATGATTTTGGAGTTAGTATGCTTCATATATTATTTTTTTATTTTCTTTTCTTTCTCACTACTCTTTTCCCAGCTATCTCAAATTATTTATATCAATTTTTATTCTATCATACTCTTTCATCACTCACATTTTATCTTTTACTTTTTATATTACTACATACATCTTTCTCGCTTCTTATCCTTTTTACCTTTCCTTTTATATATCACTCATACCTTCTTCTCATTCTACACCACTATTGATGGTTGATTCATTTGAAGAGTGTACATTATTTGATGGCAAATTTACCAACTTTGTGAGGATTTGAGCCTATGAGCAACTACTTTGCTCTAATTATTTTTGTTATGTGAATATCAATCTTAGTTTGTTTATTCTATAACTTGCTTTGTTATGCACGTTGAAGCCGCATTACGGGATTTTATGCATTAAAATGATAAGGGCAAACCACTTTTCATTTTTCTATTTTCACATTTTTCTTCTTTTTCTCCACCCAAAGACCTTTATTTGTTATCTTTGTTTGAGCCTTAGCCATTACCCATCTAATTCTCTCCATCTACTTACCCATTTTCCTTCTTTTTGAGCCTCAATTTAAGAAGATTTTTGGACTCATTGTTTGGATATATTTTGTATATATTTTTTTACTCTTGCTACCTTGAATTAAAGTTTCTCAATTAGATCAACAAGCATTATGCTTTAAATTAAATTGTGCAAGGTTCATTTCTTTTGTTTGATAAAAAAAAACAAAAAAACAAAAAAATATAAAAAAAAAGAAAAGAGAAAAAACAATGTTTACATTCTTGGCGACTTGAGTAGAAATAAGCGTTTTGATATCATAAGGTTCATTCAATGAGTTCATTTTTCTCATTTTGATCTCTTTTTCTTTCATAGACCTTTCTTTTTTTCATTTAACCCATTTAACCCCGTTACAACCTTTTTAAGACCCTTAGATTTTTGCATTTAATTCATGTTTTGTGGATTGAGATGTGATATATAAGCAAGCTTATGGTAATAGCATTCTTTGATTTGATTTGAGTGCATAAATGATACCCTAAACACTTTGAGTGCATGGAGTGAAGTCAATGAGAGTGCTATTAAATCTTGTTGCACTTGAATTTTGAATGGATCTTCTTGGTGGTTGAATGTTTTTCTTTTATATTAGCTTATGAGATCCTATGCTTTAAAATCCTTATCTCTCAAATGTTGATCGACTTAAATTCTTGAGGTATGCTTGCTTAAGATTGTTTTCAGATGAGTTGAGATGAGAATTGAGTGGAGATTTGGGATTAGTCTTGAGTTATATGCTTGAGGACAAGCATCATCTTGGTGTGGGGGAATTTGTTAGAGTACAATTTATGCACTAGTTTTGCATTGTTTACTTCCTTTAATATCGATATTTTGCACTTAATAATAGTGATTTACTTGTGTTTTATTTTTGTAGGTGCAATTTTATTGATTGGTGCTAAAATTGAGCTACAAGATGATATTTGAGGATGATTGTTTTCCTAGAGAAATTATGAGCTTCGGAATAACTTTGTTGATAAGGCGTGGGCGCGTGCTGTCAATTACGGACCGGCAGTTTTTAGTTTAACGTGTTTTGTCTTTTTGGTTATTTTTGTATTTACGAATTTAATATTTAGATAATATTTTAGATATTAGTATTTTATTTTAAAAATAACTCTATAGGAGAAGAGAGGGAAGAGAATTTAAGAGAGGAATCTATTGTGAAAAGAGGAGATTTTTGAAGAAAAAGAAACCCTAGATATAAGTTTTTCTCTTTCTCTATGAAGAACTAAACCTATTATTCTGGTTGAAGGTTAATGAAGTTTTGATTCATCACTACTGTGAGATCTTTCTAATGCTTTAATTGTTTTATTGCTTTTTGGGTATTTGTTTATTCTCTGAATTATTGTCATGATTATGTTTGTTAATTAGATAATTGACCACTATTTAATTATCAACTTAATCTATTGTCAATTAAAAGATTCATCGTATGAAGATTTTAATATTTGTGACAAATAGCATAGCAGTGCATTGTGTTATGAGAATAAACAATCTAATTTAAATGAACCATCGTATGCGTTTGTTGATTAGAATTTGGGTCTCTCTGGTTTTTCAGGCTGTTAATTGATTAAATCTTATGATCGTATCTAGGGTTGTCTATTGATTACGGAAATAACCAACGGTTGTACCTTGGTTAACGACTAGTTAAGGAGAGATTGGCTATTAGAGGGCCTTTGTAGCTATAACCGGTCTATTCATAAGTAGTAATGATTTATATTTGAATCAATTATCAGTAGTCGAATCAAGCTGAGTTAATTCCTTCAACCAGAGCTTTCCCTACTATTAATTACAATTTTAATTTGCATTCTTGTTATTTTAATTTGATTTTTATTATTGTCAATAATTCCCCCATTTTGCATTTTACATTTTAAAATGTTTTAAATAATTACTGATCTCTGTGGACACGACTCTGCTCAATTACTATACACAATTTATTTAGAGTAGGTATTTATTTTTGTTAGTTTCGACAACCATCAGACTATCATTAAAAGTCTCTTTAAATGAGATTTTATTATCTATTTAAAGAGTCATATAAAAAAAAGGTTTAAAAAAACTCTCCAAATGAAAATTTTCAAATAAAATAGTGTTTCTCTCTATTTAATATTAAAAAGAGAAAAGTACTATTTCATTTGAAGAAATTTATTTGGAGAATTTTTTAGTGCCTTTAATTTAATACTATATTTTTTTTCTCATAATTCTTGAAGAGAGAGAAGTATTATAATTACTATTATTTTTTTAGAGAAAAAATTTGATTAAATAATATATATTTATTTTCATTTAAAAAATAACTTCTTTTTTCACTCTTCTATTTATTATGTAGATAAATAAATAAGTATTTAAAAAATTAAATTAAAAGAGTTAAACATATTTTTCATTCTTGTTTTGATTTGTTTCTACTGTTATGTAATCCATTTTAACTGACTGAAGTCGGTGCATAGAAAAGACGAGAGAGATAAGCATGAGCCGCGGCGGGGGAGGGGGAGAGAGAGAGTGAGAGCACGAAGAAACAATAGGAAGGAGAGTGATTGAGTGGGTCCACGCACGAAGAGAGAAAAATTAAAATTATTTTGACAAATTTAATTTGTTGATTCATCTTCTATCCTAACGGTATTAACAAATGTAAAAATAATAGGATTTTTAAGGAGATCTTAACCATATTAAAGTCAATCATTAACCATATTAAAGTTAAGAATAAATTAAAACACAAAAAATACATATTTTTATATAATATAATACACTGCATTAAGTTTATATTTTTTTATCTTTTAATTTATTCTTAATTTTAATATGTAAAAATTCTTGATTGGAACGTATATTTCCAAATTAAATTTGAGTGAAGTATGTTTATAAAATTTTAGAATTACAAATGGCATGTTAGCAAATTAGTAACTACTAATGTTCGATGATAATTAATATTTTTATGCTAATAATAAACTGAGTCAATAAGGGAGCACCTCTAAAAATACCCTTATTTTTACATTTGTTAATATATGTTAGATTAAAAATGAATCAAAAGATTCGATTTCTCAAAATAATTTAAGTTTTTTCTCACCGTGCGTGGTTCGAACTTAATCACTCACTCTCTCTCGTCATTCTTATCTCTCTCTCATCTTTTTCAAGCGTTAACTTGAACCAAGATGGATTACATAACAAAACAAACAAATCAAAAAAAAGAAAAAAGAAAAAAGAAAAATCAAAACAAGAATGAAGAAAAATAAATAGCAACAATTTAATTATGGCATGTGCATAATTAATCGAGTCTGAAATAAAACTTACAACAATCCTTTTCATGATTCTACAGACATCAATTTAACCTCATATAATAAAAAATATTGTTTTTAGAATAACTTATTTGTTTATTTTGAGACACAGTAAAGTTGCAACGGATGGAATTCCAGTATTAATAAGCCTTATATTCATGGTGATCACCTACAGAAAAGAGATGAGAGAGAGAGATAGGACCAAGGGAAGAGAGTATATAAGAGTATATGAAAGTTAAAGAAAATGTAGAAGGGACAGTGATTGAGTGGGGTCCATATATGGAGAGAGAAAACTTAAATTGTCTTTAATTCAATAAATATTAATAAATATAAAAATAAGGGTATTTTTAAAGGGCTGTTCATATGTCCACATATCCGGTGTGTGTGCGCGTGTGTGCACGAACAGTCTCTTTTTAGTATAAGGGTTCTTATTTTTTTTATGCGAATATGTTTTAAGTCATATGATTTAATATTATAAATAATATGATTTTATAATGTATTAAAAAATAATTATATTAAATCACAAGACTTAAGAGTGCGTCTGTATTAAACAAATGAGTGTGCCACACCAGAAATATATTATAGGATACCTACCATTATTGATAAAAAATAAAGACACAGACTAACCCAACATCAACGTAATAAGTGAAAGGATAGTCAAGTTAATTTCACCTCCTGGAGTCAATGCAAAAGATCAAACATTCATTTCTAATAGATACATTTAATTTCGACGGTAAGGTGCATATGCCACGATAACTTACAAAAAAAAAAAAAATCAATTCCAAGTGTGTTGTTATTAAAAGAAAAGGTGATGCTAGATAACTCAATAAGTGAATCTAATTAATGTAATATTTATTTAGTAAATGATAAAATTTTAATTTTATTAATTATGAAATTTATTACTCAATAACTGAAGGACAGATAATAGTTAGGACTAAAGTTGAGAATCAACTAGTGAGATTTCAATCACTATTTTAAAAGAAAATTCTATAATGCCATTGATGGTTGTCGAAGCCAACAAAAATAAATTCCTACTCTAAATAAATTGTGTATAGTGATTGAGCAGGGTCGTGTCCACAGAGATCGGTAATTATTTAAATCCTTTTGAAATGTAAAACGTAAAATGGGGAAATAGTTGATAATAATAAAAATCAAATTAAAATAACAAGAATGCAAATTAAAGTTGTAATTCAAATTGGAGAAAGCTCTGGTTGAAGGAATTAACTCAGCTTGATTCGACTACTGATCATTGATTCAAATATAGATTATTATTACTTATGAATAGACCAGTTATAGCTATTGAGACCCTCTAATAGCCAATCTCTCCTTAACTAGTCGATAACCAAGGTACGACCGTTGGATATTTCCCTAATCAATAGACAACCCTAGATACGATCATAGGATTTAATCAATTGACAGCCTGAAAAACCAGAGAGACCCAAATCCTAATCAACACATATGATGATTCATTTAAATTAGATTGTTTATTCTCACAACACAACTCTCTGCTATGTTATTTGTCACAAACATTAAATTCTTCATACGATGAATCCTTTAATTGACAATAGATTAAGTTGATAATTAAATAGTGGCCAATTACCTAATTAACAACCATAATCATGAAAATAATTTAGAGAATAAACAAATACCCAAAAAGTAATAAAACAATTAAAGCACAAGAAAGATCTCACAGTAGTGATGAATCAAAGCTTCATTATCCTTCAACCAGAAAAATAGGTTTAGTTCTTCATAGAGAGAAGAGAAAAAATTAAGATCTAGGATTTCTTTCTTTTCTCCAAAATCCCAAAATCCCCCTTTTCACAATAGATTCCTCCCTTAAATACTCTCTCTCTCTTCTCTTTTAGAGTTCTCTTTAAAATAAAATACTAATATCTGAAATATTAAATTCGTAATTACAAAAATAGCTAAAAATACAAAACACGTTAAACTAAAAACTGCAGGTTCGTAGTTGACAGCACGCGCCCACGCCTTATCAACAAAGTTCTTCTAACGCTTATAATTTCTCTAAGAGAACAATCATCCTTAAACATCATCTTATAGCTCAATTTTATCATCAATCAATAGAATTGCACCTACAAAAGTAAAACACAAGTAAATCACTATTATTAAGTGCAAAACATTGATATTAAGGGAAGTAAATAATGCAAAACTAGTGCATAAATTGCACTCTAACAGCCATAATTAAATTTACGGCATTGATGCCGTAATGGACGTGGACTGTTAGATTAAATCAACGATTCACAATAATGATAAAATAATAAAAATTTTTAATTAAATTATATCTAATCGGTTTATAACCGGTTAAGTACTTTTTTAAATAAAATTCTACTGATATAAATTTAAAGGAAAAAAAGGATTTACTTTTTAAAAGAAAAAAAAAATACAAAGGGAAAACTTGATCCCTAATTAATGAATTGCAAAAGATATAGTCACACCCACTGCCGCGTTAACTTCCGTTCGGGTGCACCGGCGATACGTCTGCAGATTACGGCCATTCTTTGAGTTGATTTTCTGTCTTATTCAAATTGCTAAGTCTCTGCCATCGCTGCCTCTGTCTTGGTTTTGGCGGTCGTCACTTGGGCAAGGTAAGTTTAATCCTCTGTCTCATTCGAATTGCTAAGCAATTTTGTTTTCTTTGCATGAATTTGCTAAGTAATTTAGTTCTAGATTTCTCATTCAATTTTATATTAACTGATATAGTATCATTGTCATAATTTGTTCACGGAATTCTTAGATTCAATTCCACCGGAATTAACAAGTCTCTGCATGCCGGATTTGTTCACAGAATGAAGAAGTTCTGTGTAAAGTGTTTGGGTTTGCTGGACCACATAAACATTGCCCACTTGCCTGGCAATCTGTCACTATGTCGACTGGACCACATAGACATCTTTCTCAAAGTCTTTGAGTGAATTGTAAATTCATACTCTCCATTTTCTAGTGTATATATATCTCAATTGTGGGGAAGAAATTTGTAATAATTCACTGCTACTAATAGATCATAATTTAGTACAAGTTCACGCTTATGATAATTTGTAATAAGATGTCTGTTTTCCAGCAATTGTTAAACTTGCAATCCTTGATCAAAATTGTAGCCTGAATCTTTGCCGTATTTGTCCCCCAAAGCTCCCAATCATTGGAAACCTTCACCAACTTGGCTTGTTCCCTCATTGCTCACTCGGTGCTTTGGCACAATGCTATGGCCCCCTGATGTTGCTTCACTTAGGCAAAGTGCCAGTGCTTGTTGTCTCTTCTGCTGATGCTGCCTGCGAAATTGTTAGAAATGTAATCTTTGCAAATCAACCAAAATTAACCCCATTTGTAAAACTTTTAAACGGTTGTATATATGTCTCTATGGCACCTTATGGTGAGTACTTAAGAAAAGTTAAAAGCTTATTTGTTGTACAACTTTTACGTAACAAAAGGATTCATCATTCTTTTCGTGATGTTAGAGTAGAAAAATATAGTGATCAAGGAGAAGTTGGTAGTAAGTTTAGGAAGCAGTTTAAGGACTTTATTGAGTTGATGACTACTTTTCATGTGGAAGATTATATTCCATGGCAAGGTTGGTTGTGCTATTTCAATAGCTTGAATGCCAAGCTTAAGAAAACTTCAAAGGAGGTTGATGATTTTCTTGAGGTAGTCATTCAAGAACATGAGAATAGGATGACTAACAATTCTCAAGTTGAAGATCACAAGGACTTTATAGATGTCTTGCTTTGGCTTCACAAAGAAAATATTTTAGACTTTCCTATTGATAAAGCTTCATTTGCTGCTATTTTTAGGTTTAATTTTTTATTGTTTCTGGGTAAGGTGGCTGCTATTTTTTAGTTTATTTTTCTGCTGTTTTTTGATAAATTTACTGCTATTTTTGGGTTATATTTTTCTGGTGTTTTGGGCTTCATTTGCTGCTGGTTTTGGGTTAAATATTTTGCTATTTCTGGGTAAATATGCTACTGTATTTTAGTTAAATTTTTTGCTATTTTTGGATAAATTTTTTTACTGTATTTGGGCTTCATTTGCTGCTGTTTTTTAGGTTATATTTTTTGCTATTTTTGGGTAAATTGGCTGCTGTTTTTCAGTTAAATTGTTTGCTGTTTTTGGATAAATTTACTGCTGTTTTTGGGTTATATTTTCTTCTATTTCTAGGTAAGTTTTTTTGGTGTTCTGGGCTTCATTTGTTTGCTGTTTTATAGTTAAATTGTTTGTTATTTTTGGATAAATTTACTGCTGTTTTTGGGTTATATTTTCTTCTATTTCCAAGTAAGTTTTTTCGGGGGTCTGGGCTTCATTTGCTGCTGTTTTTTGGTTAAATATTTTGCTGTTTCTGGGTAAATATACTACTATTTCTGGATAAATTTGCTGCTGTATTTGGGATGATTGGTTGCTGTTTTTGGTTAAATTTTTTTGGTGTTTTGGGTCTCACTTGCTGCTGTTTTTATGTTAAAGTTTCTGCTGTTTCTGGATAAATTGGCTGCTGTTTTACAATTAAATTTTTTACTGTTAATTGATAAATTTATTGCTATTTTTGTGTTAAATTTTCTATTATTTCTGGGTAAATTTGTTGCTGTTTGGATAAATTTACGACTGTTTTTGGGCTAAATTTTCTGATGTTTACATGTAAATTTTTTTGGTGTTTTGGGCTTCATTTTCTGCTGTATTTGGGTTAAATTTCTGTTGTTTTTGGGTAAAATTTACTACTATTTTTCAGTTAAATTTTTTGCTATTTTTGGATAAATTTATTACTATTTTTGGGTTAAATTTTCTGTTGTTTTACAGGATCCAAAACTTGTGATATTTGACATTTCTTTTTGTGCTAAATCTTCATGTACAGGTTCTTGTAAACTCGAAAATGGCTGAAAATGTAGATGAGGGTAACGAGAATGATTTCAAGGAGAATGATAATGTGAGCCCGGAAAATGAAATTTTAAGAAGAAATCGGCCTTTCATTGAGTATTTGTAAGTCTTCTTACATTAAATATTATGTGTTTGACTATTGGTAAATTTATTAATATTTAGTAAAGCCAAGCACAATAATGTTAACGTGCACTGATTATATATATTTTTTTCAAAATATTTAATTGACTGCAACAAGCAAGAAGCAAAAATATTACGGGAACAAGGAAAAAAAGTGGTGAGTGTAGGTGCGATAATTAATTTCCATTAAATTTGGGACGTGTTACAAGCAATAACTTATTGTCATATTTTTTAAAATTTTTTAGGATAGAATTAAATTAGGGAAATGTTTCAAAATTTTGAGTGAAGAAGAGAAGGGTGATATAGCACAGAATAAAGACAAAGAAGATGATTTTGTGAAGGGAACTCAAAAAGCCATGGAAACTAGATGCGCACCAGATCGTTTTGCAAAACTGGTAGCAAAATTGCTAGAAAATTAAAAAAAAAAGCTATTATGGAGTTAGGATTTGAAATTCTTCTAAACATAAAATGTGGTCGACTGAAACGAGATTTATGTTCATGGTTGGTTCAAAATTTTGATCCATTTACTTCATGTATTTTTTTGCATGGTAAGAGTATCAATCTGTCGCCTCAAGATTTTGAGTACATTATGGGAATAAAAGATGGTGGAGTCGACATTGATGTGGATCTTGGTATTGATGACATAGATAAATTGAGGAATGAATATTGTGATGACAGTGGATACATTAAGCTGAAAACTTTAGAGTCAAAATTGGTGAATCAAAGGGAGGTGAATGATGACTTTAAAAGAAGCTTTGTTTTGTTTGCTATAGCTACAATTATTTTTCCTAAATCGGGGTTGAATTTAGCCCCGTATTACTTGGTTTTTTTTTTAAAGACACCAGTGCCATAAATAAAAAAAAATTGGACAACGTGGGCTTTTAAAGGGCTAGTTGAGGGCATACAAAAGTTCAAGGCAGGACAACATAAAGTTGTTAATGGTTGTGTACTATTGTTGGAGGTAATAATTGTTTTTTAAATGATTTCATCAGTTTTATTGTGTTATTTTGTTTTTGCTTTGTTTTGATCATTTTGTTAATATTGCAGCTTTTTTACATGGATTCTATATCATTTGCACAAAAATTTATTGATAAATCTTTGAGTCCAATAACAACATGGACAAATCGAGATGTAACTAACTTATTGAGTTTTGTTAAGAAAAATAGTGGTTATGGGAAGCTCAAAGGTATGACATCTACTTTTTATTAATTAAATATTAACGTATCATATTGAAATGACATGTATTTAATAGTATGTGGTATTTATTAGGTTAATTTACGAGAAATCCATCCTCAACAAAACACAGCCCAGGAAACATTTGATGGAACAAGTCGGAAGAATGAAGAATGCATACATAATTGTCAACATCAGAAGGAATTATCACTTGTTCGAAAAGATATTGGCCGTATGGCATTGGAGCTTGATGGTTTAAAGCATTCAATAGGTAGCTGGATGTAGCAAATGCAACAAGTAATGGAAACCCTTAAAGAGAACTTAACCCAAAAGCAAGTTGAGCAGCAAAAGGAGAATAATGGCACTGCTGTTGGAATTACTTCTCCTTCCCGAAAGCAACAAAAGAACGACGAATCAAGCCATGAAATTTTAACTTTTACCGAACTAATGAAGAGAGCCAAAGAAAGGTCAGATGGAGATGATATTCTTGAGAAGAAATTACTGGATGAGGAGAATGTTGAAGAGAAACATGATAAGAGAATTTTGACGGGTGAGTCAGACCTAAATGAGGGAAAGCGTAAGCAAATTTTCTACAATGCAGCTACACAGGTATTTAGCAATAAATTGTTATCTTCTTTTTTGCATAAGTAAAACATAATAGTGCATAGATGAGTGTTAAGTTCTAAATCATAATTTTTGTAGGATAATGGCCGGAATGATGATTGGTCTATTGAAGAGGAATCATCAAACCAACTTAGTGTATTTGAGGTTAAAGATATGCGCTCCTGAAAGCGAAAGCCTGGTCCATACCAAAAATCCCCTTATAATTAGTTTCCCAAAAGACGAAGCAAACAAAAAAATTTTCATGATTCAATCACTCTACTAAATTCATTTTCAGAGGAAGATATTAAGTTGCTGTAATATATATTTCAAGGAGAATTGCCTATGGAGTAATTGGATTTTCTCATGACCCACTTTCCATATGTTATTCCAATGATTAGTACTCATCTTCCAAGCTTGGAGAAGCATGCTGCAGGGGTTTACACTCAAAAGTTATTTTACAAGGTTCGTAAACAGATTTACAAAGAAGGCCAGTTTATATTGTTGAGCAATGTCACTCTTCTAGATATTCAAGTGTACACATTAACTAGGCATTTAGAAGCCAAAAAGAAGTGGACTGTGGTTTATTATCTAAAAGAACAACATTTTAAGTGCTCTTGTAAGAAGTTTGAATCTACTGGAATACCATGCCCTCACTTATTTTGTGTGATGAAACATATGCATGTTAGTGAGATACCTACTTCATTGATTAACAAAAGATGAACTATGGATGTGAAAGTTTACAAACAATCTCTAATGCCATTGGAAAGTCAATCTAAGGATGTTCTTAACAATTTTTGGTATGGGTCATTAAATGCCGAATTCAATGAAATTAGTTTTTATGCCTCAAAATCTGATGCTGCCTATTGGAAATTAAAAAGTCATCTTACTCAACTGAAGAGTGAGATAAAGGAGTTGAGAACGTGTGACAACGGAGATACAGATAGACCATGCAGTGCAGAAAAGAAAGCAAGAATTGTAAAAGATCCTCTAGTTGTCGAGACAAAGGGTGCACCCAGTACGAAATTTAACAAAGGTGTTAACACAAGAAAATGTGGATATTGCAAACAAGATGGACATACTGCACGGAAATGCCCAAGTAAGAACGGCCATGTTACAAGTGTGGACAACTTCGCTGGACCATTAAACAGCTTCACAAAATTTATTTGGTATGGGAAAATAGGTCATTATTTCTATAATTTTTTTTAGTCCAAATAATTGTGTTGTATTAATAATTTTGCTCAAATTTTCTGCAGATTATATCCTAAGGAGGCTGCCTCACTTGTGTCAATGCACAAAAATTATCCTAAAATAATCTGCATATGCCTGAGGGTGTGGATTTGGACAAGCTATTTGCATTTTAAGAAAACACAATTTTGACCAAGTATTTTTTAGACTATAGTTATGGCCATGTGATGTAGTCTTATATTTTAATGCATTTTTTGTTATAATAATAATGAATATTACACCTCTCATGAACCTATTACTTTCTCCTACTTTGATGACAATGAAATATGACAGGAACCTCGAACAATGTAATATTCATGAAATTTTAAGCTTATAGAAAAGGGCCTAATAATGATATTCTAAATCTTAACACATCAATTGATCTTATTTCCTAAGAAATTGCTACATGCATCGATTAGGTATCCTAGGACGTTTATACATAACTAATAAACTAGTAAACCATACCACAGTTGCAATGTAATATTCTTTCTTACCTTGCTGATTAGAAACTTCAGCGGCCAAATGCCAACTACATCAACTTTTGCTTCCCCATAGCTGAGTGAAATTCTTGTAGTTCTTAAATCCAAAATACAAGTAAGAGAAATCAGTGCAGATGTTTATTTATCTTGAAATTCCTTTGAAATTGAGGCCCAAAGAGAAGCTAGAATAAACAGTCATGCAGGTTTTCTATTTTAGGAAAAAAAATAAAATTCTTTCTATAGTATACTTATTAAGCAAGATAACATAAACCATGAATTACAAAAGCTGGCAACAATTAGAATAGGCGACCAAATGGAATTAAAAATACGGGAACACTGTGTACAAAAATTCTACAGGATAAAAGGCCAGTTATTATAGAGAGGAAGTTTAAAAAAAATAAACAATATATCACACAAAATTGATAGAAAATATAACAAGCCGGATGTAGAAATGGCTTTCAACATACCATAGAGAGAAGTAAAGGCCCAAACTATTAACTCTTAACAAAACAGGAAATATCATGGAAGGTAAATACTAACAATATACAAGTGAATCAAATGATGTTACGTCTTCAAACTGACTAGAAATACTAACCTCACTAGAAGAAATTTAAAAATAGCATATTCAGAAGGTGAGAATTTGCGCATAAGAAAAAGAGAAAGAAGAGTTTCCTTGATACCTGAACTGCCTGTTCAAAAGCACAAGAAACCCCCAGCATTTCCTGAACTTGTTTAATTGCATTGGGTACAGAATGCCTGGTGTTGTGTCCGGACTGATCCAGATAATATATGCGGAGCAAATCTGAGGGTCACCTATCCATTAAAGAGAAGGAATAATCTATCACATTGAAATTGCTGACACAATGTAAAAATAAACAGTTAAGAAATAAAAGAATACGTTTTCATTATCTTTATCTGAATTCTAGTTCACAGTAAGATCTAATTATCCAATCTTCCTCATACGTCAAGTTAAGATCTAATTATCCAATCTTCCTCATATGTCAGGTTTGTCATCTTGTATGAGTCAAACTTACACATATGAATAATAGCATAATTTTGGCCATGTAAAGTTGAACAATCTGGAGATTAAAAAAAATTATAAATAAATGAATACAAAGTTCATGTTAATAGCAAAATAACAGTCAGCACTTCACGTTATATTATTAAACTTTCAATAGAAAGATAGAATAATAACTGACTGTGATCATGGTGTTGGGAAATTGTCAGTGAAGTAACAAAATTACTAATTACAAAACCAGCTCATAATCACCTCTGTCAAACATTTGGCAAAATAAATAGGATGAACCCAGCTGGAAGTATCTGGCATTCCCCAGTCAACTGAGCCATTAGAAACTTCAGAATCCACAACCTATGTGATAAGCATATGAATTTACGTATCCATAGGATACTCCCAATATATATACGAGAGATAAGCAATATTACTTCAAAATAGTCCTCATCAAGAGGTATATCGTCACTGGTGACAAAATCTGAATAATTGTATGCAGTACGAGCAGCAAAGTTCATGTTAATAGCAGAACAAGCAACAACCTGATTGGATAGAAACACTTTCATGGTAGTGAGTAAACAAATGAGGTTGGGTTGAAGCAAGAGTTGTTTATAAAAGGACTTTGAATACTATGTTACCAAAAGCTATTAATGAGGTTATGATAGCTTTAAAAGCTCAAATAAGGCAGCTGTAGAACAGTCTATGCTGTGACTGTCCTCATTCAACAAATTAGCCGAGAAAGCTGAGTTACACGGAAGGTTCAATGGTTAAAGATGTGACTTTGCATGGGTGCTAAAACCAAGATTTATTGAGCTTGAAAATCTGTCTCTATCACCTAAGCTCCTCTGTAACAAAATAAATTAAGCCTCTGTAAAAATGACATAGAACTTGTAAATTGACATTAAGTGTGAAATGAAACAAAAAAATTTGTAAACCACACATAAAACTAGTAAACTAATGGAAAAATGGGTAAATTAATGTTGGAGTTGTAATCGGCAAGAAGAACTTGTAAACAAAACAAAAACTTAGAAAAATGACATACAACTAGTAAATTGACATTACGTGTGAAATGAAACAAAAAAATGTGTAAACCACACATAAAACTAGTAAATTGATGGGAAAAAGGTAAATTAATGTTGGAGTTGTAAATTACAAGAAGAACGTGTAAACAAAACAAAAACTTAGAAAAATGACATAGAACTTGTAAATTGACATTAAGTGCGAAATGAAACAAAAAAATGTGTAAATCACACATAAAACTAGTAAATTGATGGAAAAAATGGTAAATTAATGTTGGAGTTGTAATTGGCAAGAAGAACTTGTAAACAAAACAAAAACTTAGAAAAATGACATACAACTAGTAAATTGACATTACGTGTGAAATGAAACAAAAAAAGTGTAAATCACACATAATACTAGTAAATTGATGGAAAAAAAGATAAATTAATGATGAAATTGTAATTTGCAAGAAAAACTTGTAAACAAAACAAAAACTTAGAAAAATGACATAGAACTTGTAAATTGACATTAAGTGTGAAATGAAACAAAAAATGTATAAATCACACATAAAACTAGTAAATTGATGGAAAAATTGGTAAATTAATGTTAGAGTTGTAAATTGCAAGAAGAACTTGTAAACAAAATAAAAACTTAGAAAAATGACAGAGAACTTGTAAATTGACATTAA
The DNA here is from genome assembly GCF_000493195.1 of Citrus x clementina. Lineage (NCBI taxonomy): Eukaryota > Viridiplantae > Streptophyta > Magnoliopsida > Sapindales > Rutaceae > Citrus > Citrus x clementina. The sequence goes on from NW_006262339.1 coordinate 20,279,875, forward strand.
GTGTGAAATGAAACAATAAATTTGTAAACCACACATAAAACTAATAAATTAATGGAAAAAAACGGTAAATTAATGTTGGAGTTGTAAATTGTAAGAAGAACTTGTAAACAAAACAAAAACTTAGAAAAATGACATAGAGCTTGTAACTTGACATTAAGTGTGAAATGAAACAATAAATTTGTAAACCACACATAAAACTAATAAATTAATGGAAAAAAAGGTAAATTAATGTTGGAGTTGTAAATTGTAAGAAGAACTTGTAAACAAAACAAAAACTTAGAAAAATGACATAGAGCTTGTAACTTGACATTAAGTGTGAAATGAAACAATAAATTTGTAAACCACACATAAAACTAATAAATTAATGGAAAAAATGATAAATTAATGTTGGAGTTGTAAATTATAAGAAGAACTTGTAAACAAAACAAAAACTTAGAAAAATGACATAGAGCTTGTAAATTGACATTAAGTGTGAAATGAAACAATAAATTTGTAAACCACACATAAAACTAATAAATTAATGGAAAAAACGGTAAATTAATGTTGGAGTTGTAATTTGTACGAAGAATTTGTAAACAAAACAAAAGCTTAGAAAAATGATATAGAACTAGTAAATTGACATTAATTGTGAAATGAAACAAAAGACTGTGTAACTCACACATAAAACTAGTAAATTGATGGAAAAATGAGTAAATTAATGTTAGAGTTGTAATTTGCACGAAGAACTTGTAAACAAAACAAAAACTTAGAAAAATGACATAAAACTAGTAAAGTGATATTAATTGTGAAATGAAACAAAAAAAATGTGTAAATCACACATAAAACTAGAAAATTGATGGAAAAATGAGTAAATTAATGTTGGAGTTGTAATTTGCACGAATAAGTTGTAAACAAAATAAAAACTTAGAAAACTTACATACAACTAATAAATTAACATTAATTGTGAAATAAAATAAAAAATATGTAAATCGCACATAATACTAGTAAATTGATGGGAAAATGGGTAAATTAATGATGGAGTTGTAATTGGCCAGAAGAACTTGTAAACAAAACAAAAATTTAGAAAAATGACATAGAACTTGTAAATTGACATTAAGTGTGAAATGAAACAAAAAATGTGTAAATCACACATAAAACTAGTAAATTGATGGAAAAATGAGTAAATTAATGTTGGAGTTGTAAATTATGAGAAGAACTTGTAAACAAAACAAAAATTTAGAAAAATGACATAGAACTTGTAAATTGACATTAAGTGTGAAATACAACAAAAAATTTGTAAACCACACATAAAACTAACAAATTAATAGAAAAATAGGTAAATTAATGTTAGAGTTGTAAATTGTAAGAAGAACTTGTAAACAAAATAAAAACTTGTAAATGTTGCATAAAACTTGTAAATCAACATGAACTTGTAAAAGTTTCATAAAACTTGTAAATCACACATAAAATTAGTAAATGTATCCTGGAACTTGAACAAAAAAGAGTAATTACCTGCTACTTAAGTAACATGTTACATATTTATTTAGAATTAATGGTAGAGTTTTTTTATTCAAATCTAACGGTCGACGTCCATTACGGCATCAATGCCGTAAATTTAGTTACGGCATTCGATTAGTCTTAAAATAGGATGTCCAAAATCTATGAATTCTATTTTAATCAAATGAAAATGCTTTAACATCAATTATTACTTTGATAAGTAGCTCGGACTACTATGTAGTCCCACTGTGAAATGCATGGTTGATATGAACTTAACAGCTTGAAATAAAAATCAAGTATTGACGGAGTCGAACAACAAAATAAAACTATGCATAATTAAACATACATAAATACATAAATTCAACGAAAAACGTGATCCACAAGCTGAAAGTAATGAGGCATAATGAATCCAACTAATTAACATTGAATATGATCAGCTCAAAGCATTGAATCGACAACTGATTATAAAAACTATAAATGATCATTTGAAGTGATAAAACAAGAAATTGATATCTCTTAGAGATTAGCCACTTCTTGTTTATTGATCTTTAGTGGGAAAAATATCAACGATGTCTCTGGGCTTTGCAACATGAGGTCCTTAAGAGGAGAACTATGTAACATTTCACATCATTAATGGGAGAGTTTTTAGACTAATTTATGATCTCTAAGCTCTCCTAACTATGCATGCATGTTTTCGTTGGATTTTTAATATAGTATTTTGTTGGATCCTTAATTTAATATAGGGCTTATATGTGAATAATTATGTATTGAAAATTGTTACATAAGGGTAAGCCCAATTAAAAGTGATGTATTAAGGTTTTCGGCAATATGAGCTTTAATGTATCTGATAGGGTGTGGACCTTTAATGTGTAGAGACGTAAGGGTAATTTCTATTTTTATGATGGACTGAAATAAGAATACTTAAAAACAATAGAAAATGTTAGTCTATATAAATAGTCATGGTCTCCAAGTCACACGTATCATTCTATTTTTTTCTAACATCAAGTCATCAGAGAGAGTACGAAGAAAATTAAAAGATTCTCTAGAAGAACGTGTTGATCTGAAAGGCCAACCACATGACTCCAGAGCAATTAAGTATTTTGGATTCAGGTACGCTTTCGCATAATTTGTTATTGATTCTTAATGAAACAATATAAATGTTCCCGGATTATAGTGATATGGAATTTATCTGGAAGTGCAGAGAAGAAAAAGACCAGAAGTTGGTGAAAAGGAGAAAAAACAATTCTTATTATCTTTTCTCATACAAGTCCAATTAGGTCCTTATATAGACTTGGACACAATATTGGTAAACTATAAAATAAGGAAATCACTTGAAACAAAGAGACATAATCACCTTAATTAGCAACATGCTTAACAAACCTAAACACATGCCACCCAACTACAACTTATTCTGACTAAGTCAACTAACAAAGAGGCCACAGAAGAATTGAATTATAAAGTGTGTATCATTCCATCCCCCTGACTCTGTCCTTGTCCTCAAGGACGGAAATCTGGATACGAATGAAGGAACCTCCATTTATTTTCCCATGTAGCATCTTCAGCAGGGGCACCCATCCATTTAACAATAATTTCGTCCTTTGGACGATAACTACCCTTCTAAATTACACGGCAAACACAGCTTCTGGCTGAGGTAGCAAAGTGGCGTCCGCAGCTACATATGGTCGTTCGGGCATTACTGTGACTGGGGATCCAGCACACTTCTTAAGCAAACTAACGTGAAAGACATTATGAATTTGGGACCCCGCTGGCAACTCCAAACGGTAAGCAACTGCACCTATGCAAGCCAAGATTTTGTATGGTCCATAATACCGAGGGGACAGTTTGAAGGAGCTTCGAAACACAATCGATTGACGACGAAACGGCTGCAACCGTAAATAAACATAATCACCCACTTCAAATCTTACTTCACGCCTATGCCGGTCTGCTTGGACCTTCATAGGATTCCGAGCTATTACCAAGTGATGGCGGAATGTCTTTATAACCTTATCCCGAGCTTGTAAAAATTCATCAACTACTTGCACCTTTGTAGTTCCTGGAACATATGAGAGCAAATTGGGTGGAGGAATGCCATAGATTGCTTCAAAAGGAGTGAGGCGAGTGGCAAAATGGACCGTTGTATTGTAACTATATTCTGCCCAAGCAAGCTAATCCCACCATTTCTTGGGCTGATCATGGACGAAGCAACGAAGGTACTGCTCGAGGGTACGATTGACTACTTCAGTCTGCCCATCTGTTTGTGGATGGTAACTAGAGCTCATGCAAAGAGAAGTTTCTAGCATTTGAAACAAATTTTTCCAAAAAGCACTAATAAAAACCTTGTCACGGTCACTAGTAATGGATCTTAACACACCATGTAATTTCACAATATGACTTAGAAAAGCCTTAGCCACCATTAAAGCTGTAAATGGATGCTTTAAAGGAACAACAAAGTGCGCATACTTCGACAAACGATCTACCACCACCATTATAACTGTGTATCCTTGCGATGTGGGAAGGCCTTTAATGAAATCCATGGAAATATCAGTCCATATTTTGTCAGGAATTGCTAAAGGTTGAAGGAGCCCAGCTGGCCGCATCGTCGCCGTTTTATAATGCTGACAAGTATCACATCCTTAGATAAATTGTTTGACTGCAGATCTCATTTCTGACCAAAGGAACATAGGTCGGATCCGGCTTAGCGTCTTTTGAACTCCAAAATGTCCCCCCACCGGCAAAGAGTGATTATCTGCTAGTATGGCTGGAGTTAAAGTTGAAGTAGGACTAAAAAAGATTCTGCCCTTTTTAAACCAAACTTCATCCCTCTGAAGATAAAGTGTGGGAGTTTTATTGCGAAGGGATGTAATCTGCTCATAGAAGGGATCCGATGAAGCTTCTTCTTTGAGAGTGGCCCACCAATCTAAATTTGGCAATGAGATAGCATATAATTCAAATTGAGCAATGCGAGACAAAGCATCTGCCCCATTGTTGTCAACCCCCTTTTTGTATTGTATCTCATAATCATAACCCAAAATCTTCGGTAGCCAACGCAACTGTGTGGGAGTGGTGATCCGCTGCTCCAGGAGGAATTTTAAACTTCGTTGGTCCGTCCGCACTATAAAAGATCTACCCAAAAGATATAGTCTCCACTTCTTTATTGCTTTAACAATGGCCAACATCTCTTTATCATAAGTTGACAATGCCAACATCGTACCCTTCAATGCCTCACTAAAATAAGCAATGGGTCGGCCTTGTTGAGACAAAATTTCTCCTATCCCAGTTCCGCATGCATCACATTCTATAATAAATTTTTGAGAAAAATCTGGAAGTTGCAAGACTGGAGCAGTTGTGAGAGCCTTCTTAAGCTGCAAGAATGCTTCCTCTGCTTCAAAAGTCCGGTGAAATCCAGCCTTGGAAGTTAATTGGGTGAGTGGGGCAACAATTGTTGCAAATCCCTTGATGAATTTGCGATAATACCCAGCAAGACCAAGAAATGCACGCACATCCTTCACCGTTGTTGGTACTGGCCAATTTTGAACAGCATTGATTTTTGTTGGATCCACTGAAACTCCATCAGCTGTGATAATATAGCCGAGATATTCGACCCGAGAGGTGCCAAATTGGCATTTGGATAGTTTTGCTTTCAACTGGTGTGCTACTGAAATCCCCAAGACTGTTCTAAGATGTTGTAAATGGTCAGCCCACGTCCTACTATAGACAAGAATATCATTAAAAAAAACAAGAACAAATTTACGAAGAAAAGGGCGAAATATATCATTCATAAAACTCTGAAAAGTTACCGGGGCATTGGTTAGCCCAAAAGGCATGATGACGAATTCGTAGTGTCGCTCGTGAGTATGAAAAGCGGTCTTACAAATATCTTCTTCCTTAACTCGGATTTGATGATAACCGGGGCGGAGATCCACTTTAGAGAAAAAATTAGCACCGTAAAGTTCATCTAAAAACTCATTAATGATTGGAATCGGGTACTTATCTTTGATTGTAACACTGTTAAGTGCTCTGTAATCCACACAAAACCTCCAAGTGCCATCTGCTTTTTTGACTAATAACACAGGAGACGAGAAAGGACTGGTACTGGGCCTAATAATTCCAGAATCAATAAACTCTTGCACCATTCTTTCTATTTCAGCCTTCTGATATTGTGGGTATCGAAACGGTCTAACACTGATGGGTTCTTGATTTGTCTTTAGTGGAATTCGGTGGTCATGACGTCGATGAGGTGGAAGACTTACTGACTCCGCAAATATGTCAGGAAATTCATCCAATAATTGGCTTCGTTCTGCTGGTGGGCTCGTTGTTTTCTCTTTATGTGACAGAGAATTGATTTCAGCAGGAGTCGTAATTTACAGGTAGTAACCCATACCAGTTAGTTATTGTAATTCGCTGTTGTCTAAAGGGTTTAATTTAGTGCGACCAAGTCCTTGAAGCTGCTGGTGCTGTCCATTATGAGTGAAAGTCAATAATCAATTTCGATGGGACCCAAAGTCTCCAACCACTACACCCCCTAACACCACTTGACACGCTGCTACTGGAAGAATATAAAAATCGGCTATAATGGTATGATTTTGGATGATCAATGAATGGTATGATTTTGGATGATTTGCCTGTGCACTCAATTTTCTCACAATTTCCTACCATTACATGAAAGGATTTATCACTTATAATGGGTAGAGCCAGTTTCTTGACAATTGATTGTTTAATAAAATTGTGGGTGCTTCCACCATCGATAAGCACTATGACTTCATTATTTCTATTTCTTCCAGTCATGCGGAGAGTTTGAGGGTGATTGGTTCCAACCATTGCATGGAAGGAGATTTCAGGTTGTGGTTCGATGGTTGGTAGTTCCTCATTGGTGTCGTGATCCTCTGTTTGTGGACCCAATGGGCAATCCTCGATCATGAAGAGCTGCAGACACTGGCATCTGTGACGTGGCACAAACTTCTCATCACAGTAGAAGCAAAGCCCTTTTTCGCAGTGATCTCTTGCCTCTTGACCGGAAATGCGACGAATAGAAGAGCTAGAGATTGGGACTGTTTTTTGGGTCAGAGGAGGGCCAAGGAGTCCTACCGCTGTACTTGGTTTGTTTCGCTGGAAGGGGCTCGTGTGGAGGGCTCTAAAAATACTATTGCCGCCATGCTTCTTGTGCAAGGAATTTCGTTCTTCAATCAAGCGTGCCACTCCAATCGTATCTGAGAGAGTTTTTGCTTGTTTCACCTTGACGTCTAATCGGATTTCATCTCGCAGCCCTGCAATAAAACAACCCACAAGAAACTGCTCAGGAAGGTTATCTACTTGGTGCGAGAGTTTTTCAAACTCTTCTTAATAGGCCGTCACTGTGGAAGTTTGCTTGAGACGGGATAAAGCTTAATTTGGATCTTCGTAATCTGTTGGTCCAAAGCGTAGATGGACTGCTTTTATATATTCTGCCCAAGTAAATGGTCCATGACATTTGGTTAACTACTTATGCCATTGCAGGGCAATTCCCTCTAGATGGAATGATGGCAATTGTACCTTTTGTTCTGGAGCTACATTCAGGAATTCAAAAAATTGTTCTGCTTTGTAAACCCAACCCGTTGGGTCTTCTCCATTGAAAGTGGGAAAATTTAGTTTGAGATGGTAATTATGGTTAGGAAGGTTTGAGGTGTTTGAGGAGGTAAGTTTGGCAGCTTGGCGTGACGATTCTGCAGGTCCAAAGGGATTGGTGTCAGAGGAATTTGTATGTGAGGCCTGTGCGTTGTGATGGGATTGGCGTTCTGATAATACGGTCCGTAGGGTAGCATGGACTTGATCGAGGCTAGATTCATGACGGCCTAAAACTTCCTGAACCTCATTACGAAATTCAGCATTCGATTGATTTCTGGCATTCATGTCTCTGATACCAAAAATTGATATGGAATTTATCTGGAAGTACAGAGAAGAAAAAAAACAAAAGTTGGTGAAAAGGAGAAAAAAAAATTCTTATTACCTTTTCTGATACAAGTCCAAGTAGGTCTCTTATATAGACCTGGACACAATACTGGTAAACTATAAAATAGGGAAAGCACTTGAAACAAGGAGACATAATCACCTAAATCAGCACCTGCTTAACAAACCTAAACACATGCCACCCAATTACAACTTATTCTAACTAAGTCAACTAACAAAGAGGCCATAGAAGAATTGAATTATAAAGTGTGTATCATATAGATTATGATTTTCACCAAAGGATTTCTTGTTCTAATAAGTGGTATCAGAGCCTCATCATTTTGAATTATTTGAGGATCAAATTTATTTTAGATTAACAAACAAAGTTTTGATTTTCTCGAATTTTGTATCATTGAATTTGAGAAAAAAATGTGGCTTTTTTTGTATTTTTTAAAAGATTAATTAAAAAAATTCCAGTTATTAAGGAACCATTACCGCCGACGTTAAGGCTTTCACACCAACAAGAGAGCCGCGACCATCGTGCAAAAGAATAAAAAGAAAAAGGAAGATAAGGTTTAAAGTTTTGGGGTTGTGGCTTCAGGCCCGACGAGGCACGACCCAAACATCAAGCAAGCCAAGAAAGCGGCTGCTACATCAAGAACATAAAATATACATATATATATATATATAATGTTCCAGTCAGGAATTTTAAAGTGCGGGAAACCTTTAAAACCACATGGTTTTAAAGGCTTAAAACTATAAGCCTTTAAAGCCGTATGGTTTTAAAGTTTTCCCGGACTTTCCCGCACTTTAAAATTTCTGACCAGAAAACTACTATATATATATTATATGGTCGTTGTTTTCTGGTAGGAGCAAGGCGCGACTGTTGGTTGCACTTGCAATCAAGCTGTGGCCACCTGGCTGTAGTAGATTTCTTAAAACAGCTGCCACGGCTGTGGCCTAAGGACATAAGAAAAGAAAGGCAAAAAAAAAAAGGGTTAGGGTTAGGGTTGGACTAGGATCCGAGTCGGTTTGACTCGATCCAACCCTAACCCGAATGAAGAGTGGGGCTGGTTTAGGATCCGGGTCGGTTTGACCGCTAATAATCAATGGTCAATAGTTGATTGTTGACCGTTGACTGTTAATTGAACTTTAATCTAATTTTTTTAGGGTAAATTTTGGTGCAATTTTAAATTCAAATATTAATATGTTTATATATATATATATAGGGAGCAAATCTTTTTTATTAGGTATTGGGTACCTAATCCATTTTAAAGCTTTATTCAAAGGTTTGTAGTTTATCACAAGTCTAGGTACGCCTCTTTCAATTTCAGAATTTTTATTAACATAAAAAGCGACACAAGACCATGGGGACCTTGACTTAACAATGAGTCCTTTTGACTCTAAATCTTTGATTTCATTTTTGCAATGTTGTTCCAATTCCATGTTCATCTGGATAGGACGAGCTTTAGTGGGTATTTGTTTTTCATCAAACGAATGTTCATAAGGCAAATCTACCAAATGTTGTTTTCTATCCCAAAAAGCAGATGGTAAATCGGCACATATTTCTTTTGCAATAAGGCTTTTGAAATCGGAGATTTTTCTTTGTATAAAATCATTTTGTAATTGACTTCCAATTCTTTGGAAATTCAAATCTTTTTGTAAACAAAATAAATCATCTTGTTTGGACTTAAGAATGGCATTAATTTTGTTTTGGTAAACAGAACAAGCTTTGACAATATTCAAATTCCTTGTTTTGGGTTTTTCAATAAAAGGGAAAACAAGTCTCTTATTTGTTGCTTTGAAGGATATACTATCATAATTGACAGTATATGGAGTTATAAGATTTATAAAAGGAGTTCCCAAAATGATGGCATGATGAATATCATTTGTGAGGACAAAAGAAGTTTTAAAATCAAAACCATTATTATGGATTGAGGCTTCAACCTTGGAACTGACATTCAGTTTTGAATTATTAGCGGCAGAAAGTCTTTCTTTTGTTTTTTCATGAAATCTTTTGGGGACGATGTCTTCTCTAATGCAATTTAAATCGGCGCCAGTATCAAAAAGGGCAATGGCGTCCATTGCAAAATCATCAGAAAAGATTAAAGTGACTTTAATCAAATACTTTCTTGTGGTGATTTGCTTTAAAACAAATAGAAAATCATTGGGTACTGACTCAATGTTTTCTACTTTAATATCATCACCATCATCAGGATTAGATTCATTGTCTGAATTATCCTGCAATTGTTTTTGTAAAAGAAGTTGGATAGTATCAGAATCACTTTTTTGTTTTTCTTTTAAATCTCTGATTTCACTTTTGATTTCTTTTATCTCTTTCTGAAGATCTTGGATATTAGGAACCGTCTTCTTTGTTTTCTTGATGATGGTGGTAAGCGCCTTAAGTGGTATCAGAGCCAGCCAGGGTTTGAAACTCGGGGGGGAGGAATGGGCTTAATATATTATCCCAGTACTGGAACTGGGGCCCGCACCCTTGTGGTGACTCCTGTAAGGCCGATGTGGGGTCACGATGTCGTGGCATAATGTGGAGACGTTACCTGGTTTGGTCCGGGTGGTGCTTAAGTATAAAGTAGCGCCTTCTCCTAACAGCTTAAGCTTTTAGGGCGAGTGGTAAGCGCCTTAAGTGATGAAATTATGGGAAATTAATCTGAAGACAGGAGAAATTCCTTTTTGTCTTCGGATTCCAGATTCCTATTCCCAGAGAGAGAGAGAGAGAGTTTTAGAGAGAAGGAAGAGAAGTAGAGAGAGAAGCTCTGAAATGAGAAATGAAAAATCTGAGGAGTCTGAGTCTTCCTCTCGGTTTTTATACAAAAATCTTTAAACTGTTCACTGTAGCGGGACTTTAAGTGCACAGTAACATCTGGAACTCTGCACTGTTCACTGTAGCGGGATTTTAAGTGCACAGTAACAATTGGATCGTATCTTTGAATAGTAGATGCTTTGTACATATACGGAAATACAGACTGACATACAATACGGGTGAAGAGACATGTGCGCTCTCACTTGTGTCCAGGGGACCACCCGAAAAATTACTTCTTTTTTTTTTTTTTTTAAGTAAATAATCAAATAATCATTTACAATGCTTTACTGGAGAGAAAATGCCAAAACAATCATCTTCGTTTTCGTCTCCAAGAGAAATGAAAGGCTCTTCGTCTTCATCATCATCTTATTTTGAAGACATCGTCCCCAAAAGATTTCATGAAAAAACAAAAGAAAGACTTTCTGCCGCTAATAATTCAAAACTGAATGTCAGTTCCAAGGTTGAAGCCTCAATCCATAATAATGGTTTTGATTTTAAAACTTCTTTTGTCCTCACAAATGATATTCATCATGCCATCATTTTGGGAACTCCTTTTATAAATCTTATAACTTCATATACTGTCAATTATGATAGTATATCCTTCAAAGCAACAAATAAGAGACTTGTTTTCCCTTTTATTGAAAAACCCAAAACAAGGAATTTGAATATTGTCAAAGCTTGTTCTGTTTACCAAAACAAAATTAATGCCATTCTTAAGTCCAAACAAGATGATTTATTTACTGCTTTACACTATCCTCCCCTTGGCTCTGATACCAGAAGGAAATAGGATCGAAGGATGGATGTGTTTTCGTAAAAACTCTTTATTGTTTACTTTTAATAAAATAATTGGATCGTGGTTGGTTAGACTTTCTGCCGCTAATAATTCAAAACTGAATGTCAGTTCCAAGGTTGAAGCCTCAATCCATAATAATGGTTTTGATTTTAAAACTTCTTTTGTCCTCACAAATGATATTCATCAT
>NW_006262339.1:20296224-20309363 GCF_000493195.1 Citrus x clementina
GTTTTCAAAACCTGAAAGGGTTTGAAAATAGGTTCCTTATCCTTTTTATCAAAATCTGACTTTGAAGGAATAGGCTTTGGACTATGAGAAACCATATGGTTGACTGTTGGAATTGGTTTTCTATTCTAGTCATTGTTTTCCTATAGATTTAAGTTAATATTACAGAAATTATTCTGTTGAATAATACTACTTAAATTACTATCAGTATCGTTAGGCTTAGGGATTTTGTAAGGTGAAGCTCTGATTTCTATAGGAGGTTCACCGTGGTCAACGGTTACGCTCCGGAGGGGTGGATGCTCAGAATCGACTGTTCTATTACTTTCGGAGAGTTTCCATTCAGTGGTCTTCTTCCTAATAGTAATAGGGTTTGACTCTTTGAAGGGGTAAGAGATGTTGTTATTAGAAGAATATATCTCGAACCAATCAAAAAACAATATATGAACTTGATGAAGATTCACAAATTCATAATAAGTTTGTTGGATTTCTTTTCTTTGATTTAAAAAGTGTTTGAAAAACCAAAGTCTTTTTTCTTTGTTTAAATCAGAATAAAAGTCTTTATGCAGAAAAGCTTTATCCAATTCAAATTCCTTTTCAATGACATTAATAACATTTTCTGTAACAGCAGAAAATGTAGGGGAAGTTGGAGGAGAAGGTTCCTTCTCTTCCTGTCTTTGATCATGTTGACTACTAGTGTAAATAGGGTGAGGAATACTAGTGGCATAGTCAACAGATCGTATAGAAGTGCTAGGTATATCTGAAGTTGAAAACCTAGGTTGACTTTGAAAAGGAAGATTTATAACAGAAGGGATTTTTGTAAATTTCCTTTCTAGTGAAGGAATACTTGAGCACGACTCTTTATCAGAAAATCTAGTTGAAGCAGATCTTCTAAATGACAATTTGACTTTTCCATCAGAATATTGAGTCACATTTTGCAACTCTGTATTAGGCTCAAGTTGTTTTGGAATCGCTGGTGGAGCGGCTCCTTCAAGAATCCATTCTTCTGGAAGATGGACATCTTTCCATTGAATAGGTTTTGGAATGACAGTGTTGGCTCTAGACAAATCAGTCTGCAAGAGAAGAGTCTCATCTCTTTTTGACTGGAATTTATGTTGTGTACTGAATGCAGTGATCATTGCCTTATACGAGATTTTAAAAATTAAGGCAACTGGGATGGATCCCTCAATCATATTATAATTATGAGTTTTGATTTGTAAAATCATGCTTTTCAAAATATTTTTATCTTTAAGTGAAATTGTTATGTTTGGATAACAATCAAATGAAATTGGACCTTTACAAAGACTGGATTCGATGCTACTTAGCAAAGAATCATCAAAAGAGATGAATCGCCCATCTCTTAGGACAGCAAGGATAGAAGTATCCAAGCCTTCTTTGGTTAAGGGTTTTATACCGACTTGAATTAGTCCGATATGAATATAATTGAAATTCTTTTCTTTTAATTTCTTTAAAGAATGCTCAGAAAACAAGTGAATTGTTTCAAATGGATTTGAAAGAGTTATGTCACGTTCTTCAGTCTTTATAATATAATCACTCTTTAAAAATCAAGCTTTTTTGTTTTGTAAATCTTTTCTTTAGAAATTTTTGGAGTTCCCAACATCAATTGCTTTATCAAGTCTCATAAAGAATTCTTCTGAACTCACAACATGCTTGAAGCACTAGTCTTCCCGGAAGAAGAGCTAGAAAAGGATGATGTTCTACAGTGCATAGGGTCCATGAATAAAAACCTATGGTCAATCTATGGTTTTGTCAGAATGGCTACAGGTATGGTTTTACAGCCCTAAACGGATGACCTTATCCTATGGCGGGACTTACTACCAGTAAGGATTCACCACACAACAAAACTTCAAAATAAAACACAAGTCTTTAAACACGGAACTATAAACTGCTTTACACTATCCTCCCCTTGGCTCTGATACCAGAAGGAAATAGGATCGAAGGATGGATGTGTTTTCGTAAAAACTCTTTATTGTTTACTTTTAATAAAATAATTGGATCGTGGTTGGTTTATTTTAAATAAGCTTTACCGAGTTTGGTTATGGAGTTCTTTGGATCATACAGTGATCAAACAAATTTGAACGCGGTTGGTCAAATTTTTAATAACTAATTGGTACGTGGCGTTGTTAAACCAGATCGATGCTACACAAAATGAAGCCTTTGGACCCAGATCTGATTTAGAACAGATCAATAGTCCGCACGTTCGGGTTTCCAGCCGATATACCAAATCAGTTTTGTTTTACCGAATAAAGTTAAGTTGCTTTAAACGTGGTTGATTCGTTTTATTGGGCTATTATCAGATTTAGATTAGGTTCTTTTAGAGGTTTGGGTACATACACAGTACCAGATCCGGATCCCGGAAATGGTGCTCTGAAGGAATAGAGGGAGAAGAGAAGGTTTACAACTGAGGATCGAGATCCGGTCTCTTTGCCTCAGAGGAACGTAGAAATTTTATGGCAGATCTGATAAAGACCAGTCTGCAAGCATGCTTTGAAAAGAAAAGTGCTTTAAAAATAAATTGCTGGAATTTAGAAGGTTCTTGAGAACCAGTAACTTTGAGAACTGCTTTACAAAGAAGGGGGGCTAATTTGGAAAGGATCTCTTCATCGAGGTCAAGTTCATGAAGCTTTTTGTTCATCCTGCAATAATTTGCAGTATGACCTTTCATGCCACATTTATGACATATAGCTTCTTTGTAATTGAAAGGGGTTTTTGGTTTGGCTCTAAACTCTTTTCTTTTAGGGAATTTGGATTTCTTATAAGGTCTCGAAGGTTTCTTATAAGGAAGTTCCCTAAAATTACGGAAGGGTTTCCTAAAATTTTTTGATTTGTAATGTTTCTTGCGAGGTTTAGTAGAACACTCGCCATTACAATCTTTGGAATAAGAAGTTTTAAAGGGGTCATAATTGAATTGTTTGCAGAAACCGCCTAATTCTTGTTTAGACTTCTTAAGCTCCCACTTAAGTCGTTTCTGTAATTTCAAATCTTGACAAATCTTTAAACCTTCTTTATTGACGAAACTGACAAGTTCACCATAGGTAAGCTCGTCATAAGGAATACGATTATCATAAAGGGATTTGATGGAATTTCTTACTTTTTCACCTAGAAGGGTAGGTAATCCAGCAAGAAATTTTTCTTTCCAGGTTATATGATTTGCATCATCCCTTAGAAATAGTCTGGTGAAAAAAGAGGTTTTATAGCTTTGGAATTCACTAAGTTTCCTACATCTTAAATTATGTAGTAACTCAGCGTTTTTATCACGAAGGTGTGAAGGGTCACCAATGAAATGGAGGGAAATGGTTAAAATTAGAGTAGCAACAGCATCCTGGATTGGATTGTTGAACTCATCAAGAATAGGGACTCCATTTTCATCGACTTTAAACTGCTTTACACTAAGAATATATTTTTAAAGCACTTTTCTTTTCAAAGCATGCTTGCAGATTAGTCTTTATCAGATCTGCCATAAAATTTCTACGTTCCTCTGAGGCAAAGAGACCGGATCTCGATCCTCAGTTGTAAACCTTCTCTTCTCCCTCCATTCCTTCAGAGCACCATTTCCGGGATCCGGATCTGGTACTGTGTATGTACCCAAACCTCTAAAAGAACCTAATCTAAACCGGATCTGGTACTGTGTATGTACCCAAACCTCTAAAAGAACCTAATCTAAATCTGATAATAGCCCAATAAAACGAATCAACTACGTTTAAAGCAACTTAACTTTATTCGGTAAAACAAAACTGATTTGGTATATCGGCTGGAAACCCGAACGTGCGGACTATTGATCTGTTCTAAATCAGATCTGGGTCCAAAGGCTTCACTTTGTGTAGCATCGATCTGGTTTAACAACGCCACGTACCAATTAGTTATTAAAAATTTGACCAACCGCGTTCAAATTTGTTTGATCACTGTATGATCCAAAGAACTCCATAACCAAACTCGGTAAAGCTTATTTAAAATAAACCAACCACGATCCAATTATTTTATTAAAAGTAAACAATAAAGAGTTTTTACGAAAACACATCCATCCTTCGATCCTATTTCCTTCTGTATATATATATATATATATATATATATATATATATATATGTTGAGATGAATTAATTGAAGCAACATGAGACCAAAGTGACCTCCCTTATGGAAATTAATTTGTTTTGGAACATAAATAGTTGCATGTTTGTAATTTCTGTGAATATTGATCAGCCGAGAGGGAGGTCCATATTTGAGAGAATTGCATGTGCACTTATAGTAATATACACGTGATGATTATTCGGATTTGCATGTGAACAATAAATGAGCTGAAAGGAAGATTTATCATTTAACATGTTCTTAGTATCAATGTTTAATTACTACACCAAGATATCAATTACAAGTTAATATTTTATCCAAAGATGAAATATTAATGGAGTTTCTGATATCTTAAGATGGGTTTACCTTTATTTGAATTTATTTTTTTTAAGACTTATATGAACTTGTTTTGTTTATTAGTTGTTCTTTATTCAGTTATGTTTGCTACTAATATTAGTACCAACATCAATTCTATTCCTATGTTCGATGGCTCTAACTTCAAGTCATGGCAAAAGAACCTATAGTAGTTCTCACAAACATGCTAATATTACTACCAACATTAATTCTATTCCTATGTTAAATGGATCTAACTTCAAGTCACGGGAAGAGAACCTTTTAATAGTTCTTGCAATCATAGATCTCGATCTTGTGTTAATGGTTAATTCTCCCTCACCTCTTATGGATGAGATTACCCCTAATGATAAAAAGGAAATTGAAAGCTGAGAGATCAAATTGCATGTGTTATGACCATGAAGAAGGCGATTCCATAAGCATTCAGGGGCTGAATGTTTGAAAAGACAATTACGGCTACAGAGCTTTTTGCAAAAATTGAACAGAGGTTTGTCAAAGACTAAAAGGAAAAAATTGGTACGCTCTTGACAAATCCATTTTTAATAAGTCGTAAAGGCAAGGACAAGGTCTATAGAAGGAAGTAAGATAAGGAAGTTCGAAGGAGTGCGTGAATGGGAGAGAGATCGTGAAATAATGAGAGATAGCGAGAGAGAGGGTTGTTCAATAGAGATAGTGAGAGAGACTTACAAAAATGGAGTAAGAAGCTGATAAGATTTTTCTTTTTTATTAATATTTTAATTTTTTAAATTAAAGAAGGGCGAGAGATTTTAGGTGCTGCCGTTTTGCTCGTTTTGCTCCCAAAATCTCTCGCCCTTCTAAACGCCTAACAGCACTCAAGACTAAAATATATTGACAAAAGGTAAGTTAGTCATGTCCTGCTAGATGGATAATACAAGTTAGTGTCATGCTAGATGGATAATACAACTAAGCTACCTAACTTAGTTTGCTTTCAACTTGCAAATTAGCACTTGATGGTTTAGACTCCAACCTATCCAAACGGTGCTACTACTTTACTTGTTGGTTATCATTGTTTTACCTGCTGTATTTGTTGTTTATAACTATTGTTTGCTATTTTTCACTTGTTATCTCTTGCCGTTGATTTTTACTACTATCTTTGCTGTTTTACTCACTAGTTACTGTTGTTTTACTTGTTATTTCTGCTATTTATTTCTATTGCTTGCTGTTTTATTTACTATTTTTGCTTGCTACTGTTGTCGTTTTTACTTGTTAGTTTTTAGTTTTGTTTTTTGCCATTATTTTTTTACTGTTCTTTTTACCATTATTTTACTTAATTGAATACAATTAAGCTGCTATTACACTTGCTGGTTATTGTTGTTATACTTGTTATTTACTGCCGTTCCATTTGTTGTTTTTGCTATTTTACTTATTGTTTTGTTGTTTTACTAGATGTTCTCATTGTTTTGACTGTTGTTTTACTTAACTGAATGCAATTAATCTTGCTTAATATTACAAGTCTACAATTAAGTTACTGTTATACTTGCTGGACTATTGTTTGACTCATTGGTTGTTGCTGTTATTGTTGTTTTACTCGTTGTTTATAACTTTCTACTCAGTGGTTGCTGCTGTTATAGTTGCTGGTTTTGATGTTTATTATTGTTTTTTTCCACTATTTTATTTGCTGTTACGGAGTCATAAAGAGTCAACAAACTTAAAAAATAATGCATTCCCGTATTATGAGGACTTATGTATGATTTATGGTAAAGATCATGCAACTGGAAAAAATGCAGAAGCTTCTGCAGATGTGGTGGGGGAAATTGAGAGGACAGAAATGAACAATGAAGCTCAAGGAGAAAATTTGAATGTTGAGGATGTGAGAGGTGATGTTGCTGAGAGTGTGTCTTTCTCACTTGCTTTACGGAAGCGTTCAAAAACTTCAAATAACTCATCAAAAAGAAGCAGAAAAAACGAAGTTTCAGAAGAGCTTGGAGAACTTAAAGAGCTAACAACTCTTATTGTTGCACAAATGAAATGATTTATGGTAAAGTGACATTTTTATTGTTACAGAAAATAACGATCTATCTATTAAATTTGTCACTAATTAATCTTAGAGACAATTAAATTTGTTGCTAATTTGTAATTCATAAAGTAATTCAGCATAAATAATATGATTTGAGGAAATTAAACTATAACATTTATTAACAAATGCATAGTTCAGTAACGACAATAACCATTTTAAAATTGCATTTTATACTACTTCATAAAAAAAAGTTATCAAATGTTAATATCATTACCATCTAATAAAGAACTGCTGAAAATTGTAAACAACTCTAATAATTGTAAAAATTTCAAAAATCATAAGAAACCAACTATCAAAAGTTTCAATTGCATTTGCCTCATTTTTTGTGCTCAAACGTATTTCAAAAATTTTGCAAGAGTTTGATTTCACTCCATTCATCTCTTCCTGCATATTCTTAGCTTCATTTTCTGCAACTTGCCTACGACTTCGCTCTTCCTCTAAAATTTTCAAACTCATATTTCGAAAAGATTGTGTTCCAAAGACATCTATCCTACAAATCCCATGACCATAAGTGAGAGTAGATTTTGTATGCTCACCTACAACTTGATTAAAGATTTGATCTCTTGATGCATTAGGCTGCTGGTTCACAAGCTCATTCATTTGATTCTGAAGCAAAATAAATTATAATGAAATACACAATGAATCAAATAAATTAAAATAATAATAAAAGATATCTTTTCATACATTCCAAAATAAGCAAATAGCATAAATTCAAAGTCCATTTTGTGATTGTTTGCATTCCTTTCCTAACTAAAACTTGCGTAGTGATAGGCATTTCCCTTGTTAATTTGTGGGTGAAGTAGATATCCCATCAATACTTGTGAGAGTAGAAACTTGGGCTATGCCATGATAGAACTTAATCTAGTTGCCTTCAGTATATGTCTCATATAAGTATGAATAGACTTTTACTTGTGTGATATATCACTACTAGAAAAATGGTCTTTACTAATACTTAGTTTGTGACACTTTATTAAAAAGTATCAGTATTTACATATATATGGACCATTTTCCGTATTTAACATACAAGTATCACAAAATACTAATATTATGGTGTCTCTAAATTAAACATCAGAGATTGCTGACATTAAGGTATCTGTAAAAAATTTAAAGTAATTCTGATATTGTTCCCGATAAAACTCGAACCCAAGACCTATAAATATTAAGTTTTTAAGTTTTTAAGTTTTAAACAAAAGCCATTATAATTTTTCGCAATGACACTAAGGTATCGCTAACTGTTAAAAAAAACAAAAACACGCGCACACATTCACACATGACACCTCACCCCTCACACTCACAAGACGCAAAAACAAACCCTAAGTCCTTAACAATTAACATTACAATACTTCGAAAGAGAGAGAGCACCGCTACTCTCGATCCAGTGCTCCAACACTGGCTCAGATCTCATGCTTTTATATCACCGCGTCAAGCCTCCATCAAGTGTCACTACTTCAAGCCTCCATCAAGTGTCACTGCGTCAAGCCTCTCTGTCATGCCGTCAAGCATCATGCGTCACCGCGTCAAGTCTCTCTCCGCTGTCATAAGTCACTGACGCGGCACCGCGCCATCACTAGCCAACCAGCCACCAAAATTGACAGCTGTGCTAGCTACCCACCACCACAATACCCTGCCACTGCCTGCTAATACTCCACAAAATCTTCTCAAGACTTCGAGCCACAGTGTCCAGGTCTGCTTTTTCAAGTCTTGCTTCTTTAAGTTTTTAGTATCATCAAGTCTTGCTTCTTCAAGTCTTAAAAGGTTAAAACAATAATTTTAGATTTCAAATCTTGCTTCTTCAAGTCTTAAAGTGTATCTTCAGTCACCAATTATATTTATGGGTATTCACTGGTTCGTTGAGTAATTTTTTCAAACAGATGGGGTATCGCGTCATAACAGCCTTGTATATATCTATATCTAACATTGAATGAATGAATGAATCTATGTGTAGCTTACGAAATGCAAAATCAAGAGTAGTAACGATTAAAGAACAATTAAAAATGAAATGAAAGCTTAATCACAAGTTGTCTGTTGATTTACCTTTCAATGAATCTCTCTCTCACACTCACACACTCTGCTCCCTAACCTACCTTTTTGACTTGGCTCCCAAAAAAATAATAAAGTAAAATTTTGGCCCCAAGAAAGTTTGATTTCTAAACAAAGGGGAAAAAAAGTTAAAAAGAAAGTAAGATTTATTTTACAAATTTTTCGGTGCTTCTCTTATAGAACTGTATGTATAAATAATAATAATAATAATATGAGTTTCATAGAAAATTTAGTTTATTTGATCATGTTCATTGATATGCTTTAACAATGCTTTATAAATTCTTTTTATTTCTTTATGAAAGATTGATAGATTGGATAATATCTAACTAATTTTATGATAAATGGCAAAACGTGTGGAATATAATTGGAAAAAGATTGAAATAATCTATTTCAGATTTTTATGTCCTCTTGTGTTAGTTTATTGGATATGCTTTTATTATATGTCCGTAATTTACTTTGTTTAGGCCAAATAAAATATTTTTTGTTGGATGGGGCAATATATAGTATAGATGGCCTATTGTAACTCGCCAGAAGCTGCAAATTCTATGTAATTTGCAGAATCTGTTTTTTTTTTTTTTATCTGGGGTACATGCACAAAGATTTGGGTGCATCCACTTCACACTTATCATTTTTATACAAAAGAAACCACGTAGCACATATTAAAATCACATGCACTTCACTTTCTCTAAGATTTAATCCAACAATAAAAAAATTTCAGATTTAATCAAACATCACATGCAACTTCCCGTGGAGTTAAGTTCCCAAATTCCATTAACTGAAAACCATGTCCCGAATTTGATTTACAAGAAATGTTTTTACAAGAGAGGACAGTGAGAAATTTGAAATAACTGGAATTCTCCATAGTCTTGGTTTCCTTGATTTGCTATTTGGCTTGTTGGCATTCTCCAATATGTAATATGTTTGTACTATTTTTGTAGAAGTTACGAAAAGACGATGACTTCTACTTGATTTGCTATTTGGCAGGCTGCCATCCAGCGATGTGAGCCCTCTTGGTAAGGATTGCATTATTTCATCCGTGAAAGCAGCAAGTTGACCAATTAATTCATTTGCTTGCATCAATTTGCTAGATTGTTTTATGTAGGTATCAATTGTTATGTGTTAAATGTCCTAAAGTACAAGAAACCAAAAGAGAGAAGAGTACAAAGACATGGGGTGTGTATTAAACAGACTGATTTATTGCGTCAAATTGGATATTACAACCTACAGAATTAGTAAAGAATCAGTTAAAAAAAATGAAATGACATGAAAAATGAAAAATGTTATGGCATGTTTTGTTGGCTTGCTAAACATGTACATGTATTTAAGTGACTTTAAACAAACAAAACATGGCTTTGTTTTGCAATTTGTATCTTTTATTTAAACTTGAAAAGTTTACTCTTGCATTATGTCTATAGGGCATTATCACCTATGTTAGATTAATTACATGCTTGGTAACCCAAACTTTAATTCATTAAAAAAAATATATTTATCATTTAGCTATGAAGCTTAGGAGTATTCATGCACATGTAAGAAGTTTATGTATCTAGTCTCTATACTTTTTTTTTGGGGGTTAAATTTCAAATAGGGTTTAAAATTTTAATCTTAATACTTTTTTCTGGTCCATAAATGTGCAGCAAAATTCTTTAGCAAACTATGGATGAAGTCAAAAGAAATCCTTCCTAGCTAGCACATGCCGACTTTTATGAAACTTGCATTTTTGTCTTGTCTCCCATGGGGAGTAGCTGAACCCATTGAGGTAATGCTTAATTCAGTCATTTCTTGATGGTTTATTAAAATATAACATATATGTTTTATTGTCTTATATTCTGTACCTGTATTTTGGATTTGGAATTTCTATTAATAGACTTCACTTTCTATTAATTGATCTAGTGATCTTTCTTCAATCTTTCCTTTTGGTTTCTTCATCTCAATGACCTTAAGCCATTTTTTATTCTTGTACCGTAATAACTGAATATGTTTAGTTTCTTTTTGTAGAAGTGAAATTTCTAAAAAGCTGGTGTTGTATTTTGGCCCCAGATTGTTATAACTGTGTCTCGAAGATTTGATAGGAAATTGGAAAGTACTGCAAGAGTTTGGTACTATACATTTTTTTCTTAAGAATACTTATTTAATTCATCAGTGATACCCTAAGAATACTTAAGATGAAAAGGATTAATATCAATTATGAGCTTGTTAGGGATCTTTGGTAATTACTGTTAGGTGTGCTATGTGCTGGTTCTGTTTATTTCCATGTTCTTTCTTATTTCTAGAAAATGTTGAGTGGTTGGTTACAGATTATTGTTTTAGTTATACTGACTTGTTAGTAATTGGATTTGAAGTTGGATGTGATGAGTACACACTATGGATGATCTTTCGTAACTTCTTGATGAGTGGGCCGCATATGTTGCCAAGTTATTTGTAGCATACGATAATCATGTAATGTATGAGTATATTTTTTATTGTAAATGTCCAAGACTTAATTTGTCTGGCATACTAATTAATTCTATATGTTACACTTGTAGGTGGGAAAACAATGAAGTTCAAGGTGTAGAGGCATTGAGGAAAATTTTGTTGCCAATTAAATACTTGTATTTTTCTCAAATCGAATGTCTACTTGTGTGTCTTTCAAAACCAAGAGGTGGGCTTGGAAACAGCCATCCTTTTGAAGAAAGCTTAATAGTTCACTGGTCTAGCTCCATGGCACCGAAAATGAATCAGGGTTCCTATATTTGAGATATTCTGAATTTATATGTTTCTTTAATACTTGTTTGAATTTGTATTTGATACAATTGTAAGAATACATATACTAGCAATATTTAAATATGAAATGAAAGATTTTGCAATATGAATTGAGGTGTTTTTTTTTTTTAATTTGAAGTGCCTTTTAATTTTACCAACAAATCAATTAGTAATGAAACAATTTAAATTTTTATTTTTTTAAATAAATTAAATAGTGATATCATGGTAATAGTAATCATAGACACTAATATTATATCAACAATTACTAATACTATAACATCATAATATTAGTGATACTATAGTAACAATAATCACTAACACCAATTACAAGTGTCACTATTTTTTTGACTACCAGATTACTGACACAATTAACAAGTGTCACTAAAAGTAATTGCTGACACTATTCTAATGTCAGTAAAGACCATTTTTCTAGTAGTGTATATCAATGATTCCCCAAAAAAAAAAATATTCATCAATCATAAAAACTATAATAGTACTTAAAATTGTAGTGCTTTATGTTCATAACAAAAATAAAGCAAAAAGCAATTAAAGTTGCATAACTATTATATAAAAATCTTACTTACAATTGCCTCTCTCGAGTTCAAATCAATAGACTGGCCATCTTTTTTTGTGAGTAATTGTAAATATAGTTATCATGTCCAGTTCTTTTCCTTCTGGGTCATTAGATTGCTGCAAATATACAAACGCATCAATATTAATGTAATTACAAACAAAATATGTAATAATAAGGTAAAATGGTCGATTAACTAATTCATCTCGAATTCTAGCGAAGCTTTTTGTTCTAGCAGTGTGCTTGGTCTTCAATTTTGAATGGTTAACTTGTTGCAGAAAGTTGCTGTAATAAAAATAAAAAGTCACCTTTTACGTAGAATTTTTGTGAACAAGTATGAAGCTAAACAAATAACTAAATAATATATGTTCTTACTTGTCCTTTCTCATATTCCCAAAATTTAACCAACCAATCCCATTGATTTTCACCCACTTCATTTTTTAACCATTTATTGTCTCTTCATCATTTCTTGACTCATGATACTTGGTCTTTAATGCAGATTTTCGATTTCGCTAACGATGAGCTAATTTTTCATTAACCCATCTGCCCCCACAACCCAATTGATTAGAATTTTGCCTACAACATATTTTAATAAAAGACTTCATAAAACTTGTTGAGTTAAAAAAATTTTAAAACAGACTAGTAATATCATATACGTTTGTAATAAGTTTTATTGTAGGATTGACATACCTCTAGTAAATTTCTGATTTCTTGCTTAACACTAGTCGATACATGTCTCCAATCATCAAAATTAAGTGGCATTACTATGAATCACGTGAAAGGTATCCAATATATTGCCCTAATGCTTTACCACCTTGCCCAATAGCTTCTCCATCAGGGTTAAAATCCACTTGAATGGGCTCAATTTGTTTATGTATAAACTGTAATTTTGTTGGTCCATGCTTCTGTTTAGATGTAATAGAAGTGCCTTTTATAAACAAATAAAAAATTAATAATCACACACATATATATTGAAAAAAAATCTAAATGACAACCCAAGAAAATATTTAAAAAAAGATATATTTGCTAAATGATTACCTCAGTGAAATGTATAGTAATTTGCCATTTAAAAAATGAAGGAAATTTTAAAAATGCCATTTATAAAATATACCTGAAAGGTCTTGAGCAATATTTTTGTTACCACTTATTTGGCTACTGTAATTAACTTGAGTATCTAAAAATAAGGAAAAGTGAAATTGGACTTGTCTTGTTGCAATATCACATTTTCTTGTTTTTGTAAGTAATTTCATAGTATTACTAATAGCTTAAATAATAAATGAAAAGTTTCCATTGCCCTTTTATCATGGCTATTTAAAAAACGAG
>NW_006262339.1:20309463-20313342 GCF_000493195.1 Citrus x clementina
AGTAAATTGTACGCAAATAACCATCTAAAAAATGAAGAAAACTTTTGAAAATATTATTTAATCAAATATACCTGAAAGATCCTGAGAAGCACTTCCGTGCCTACCTATTTGGCCATTTTGATGAACTTGGGTATCTAAAAATAACAAGTACAAATGGTAACTAAAATTTTTTCCTCTAATAGTGTCAAATTTTCTTATTTTTGTGAGTAATCGATCTCAATAATGTTACTAACAGCTTAAACGAACTTGAGCAACTAAAAATAATAATTACAAATTTTATTTATTAAAATCCAAACGATCACTAACAAATAACTAAGATATTTACTAACCTGTACGAGCTTTATCTTAAAGCTTTGTTACGAATTTGCTCAATCTCCTTATTTTTGTTTCTGCTACTTTGCTTGGAGATAGGACTTCTTTCAACCATAAGTGATGTGTGATAATTTGCTCTCTTACGATTAACCATTCTCTGTTACATATTGTTAGAAAAATAATGAAACCATAAATGTCATATATATCACAATCAACATGAAGACAAATATGCAAAAAAACAATAAATAAGAATAATTATTTATTAATAAAACAAGTTATTAAACAACAAAACTTGTGTCAACTAAAAGAAAAAAAAACCTGAAATGTAATTCAACTCTTAGCTTATTAATCAAAATCACTATTAGTAAATACTATCATCATCACTGTCAAAATCATCACTAGAAGCATTTGATTTTTCTTTTGCTACATCTAAAGGAGTATTGATCACAGTCCCAGGCAAATTATCTCTAACCAAAGCAGTATTGTCAAAGTTTTCGAGAAGTTCCTCTAATCTTCGACCACTATATGATTCATTAGCTACAAGTAATTCTCCATCATCTCCAACCTCATTCTCTTCCATATTAAACAAATCTCTAGGTTTTGTTATCACTGCAACATGCCAATCCTTTTCAACAGGTTCTGCCACATGAAATACTTGTACTGCTTGGGTTGCAAGCACAAACGGTTCATCAATATTAAGCGAAGAATTAAGATTCACAAATGTAAAGCGTAACTCATCTTTTTTTATCCCTCTACTAGAATTTACATCAACCTAATCACACTTGAAAAGAGTAACTTTCCTCTCTCCATAATAGTCTAGTTCAATAATATCCGTTAACCTTCCAAAGTATGAAATATCTCTTGAAACAGGATTTTTATCTTTAGCACTGGCGAAACTTGAAGTTTTAACTGTAACAGCCACAATGCTATTTTGAGTTTTGCTTTTCAATTCAATTTCTTTTATTCGAAACCTAAACCCATTTATCATATATTTCTTAAATCTTGAAATCGTTCTATTAGGTCTTTGAGCTAGTCGTTTCAAATCTTCTGACACAATATTGTCTCCTTCTTATTGTAACCTCTTAACCTGTTTAAATAATATAAGTCAATGTTAATAAATGAAAGAAAAATGTAATATAGATATCCATTTTGTGGATCTAATAATATCAATAGTTACCTCTGTCTAGAACCATTTAGGGAATTGCTTACTATGAATACGAGCAATATCAATTTGTCTGGCACGACAATTTGCAATTTTAATTATTTGGAGATGCTTCCTATATTAAATTAAACAATTAAATAGTGAGTTACAGATTTTTTTTTTTGTTAAAATTCATTTACAAATGGAATAAAAAACTTACTCGATAAAGGGGGTAACTTCTTCACAATTAAACAATACGTATTTATGTGATTGGGACAAAACTAGAGGATCTAAAAAGATAATCTCTTATTTACCCATTCCACGTCCAGTTTTTAAGAATATTGATAATGATTCATTATTTCCTTCCTCATTTTCATCATTTCTTGATGGTTGATTGAATTTTGTTTCTATTCCAGATAAATAACGAGAGCAAAAAGTCAAACACTCTTCTGCCAGATACACCTCTACTATAGAGCCTTCTGGATGGCATTTATTACGAACATATGACTTTAATTTACACAATTTCCTAATAAATAAAAGCAAATATTTGGTAGTTTTACATAAATAATGAAAAAAGGTTTTCTTTTAAAATATGAACATAACATATATTACCTTTCAATTGGTTACATCCACTGATATTGTATTGGTCCAGCAATCTTTGCCTCATCTGCTAAATGAATTGGCAAATGTACCATAATATCAAAGAATAGGGGCGGAAATACGTTGAATAGGGGTGGAAATACATTTTCAAGATGGCATAAAATTGAAGTGATACGATATGTAAGTAGAGCAAACTCTTCAACTATTCCAACTTTAGAACAAAGATCATTGAAGAAATTGCTCAATTCAATCAGCACTGAGCTAACATTTTTTTGCAAGGACTTCCTCACTGCCAGTGGAAGAAGTTGATGCATTCATATGTGACAATCATGACTTTTTAATCCATGAATTTTATGTTGTTTAAGGTTCACAAATCGTGAGATATTTGCTGAATACCCATCAGGAACTTTGACATTTGATAATACTTTATAGAAGATGTCTTTTCACTCTGAGTCATTGAGTAGCATGCTTGTGGTAGCCACTGTCTTTCCTTCTTTATATTAGAGATGAAGAGACTGCTTTATTCTCAATTCTTTCATATCAAGACGTGCTTTTGAATTGTCTTTGGTTTTACCTTTAATATTCAACAATGTCCCAGTAATGCTATCAAAAATATTTTTCTCAATTTGCATAACATCTAAGTTATGGCGAATGAGGTTATGCTCCTAATATGGCAACACAAAAAAAAAAAAAAAAAAAAAACTCTTCTTTTTCCATATCACATTATGCTCATCATTGACATCATGCCGTTTACGTTTTCCATTAGTATTTAATTATTGTTTTCCATATATAGTGTGCACTTGATTCTTCTGTTCTAGAACATCAGTCCCTGTTAATGGAGTTGGAGCATTTCCCTCTAAGAAACGACGATGCCCTAAATAACAATACTTATGCCAATACTCTACCCTTTGATAAGATGTGTTTACATTAAAATACTCTAGCCTTTGTAATAAAAAAATATATTATCAAAATAAATATAATAATTTAAAATTTTAATATTATTTTAAATGTTAAAAATAATTTAACATTATTAATCTACTGAATTGATTATATTATTTATATTATTTTTTAATTAAAAACTTGTAAAGTCAATGTTCTAATTACTATATTCCAAGATTATTATAATAAAAAAGAGGTCTATTAAAATTATTCTTTAATATTTGACATCAATCGCATTAATCCGATAAAACATAAAATAGTTAAAACGATTTATACTAATTCACAGTATGTGAAAATAAATACAAACTTTCAGCTGATCATATTCAATGTTTTTAGTTGGATTCATTATGCTTCATCAATTTCAGCTTGTGGATCACGTTTTTCACTGAATATATATATTTATGGTTGTTTAATTATGCTTTTTGTTTTTGGTTCTTCGACCACGTCAATACTTCGTTTTTATTTCAAGATATATTCATGGCAAACATGCATGTGCAGTGGAACTACATAATAATCCGAGTTATTTATTAAAATAAGAGTGGAAGTTAAAGCATTTTTATACTTGATTAAAATAGAATTTATAGATTTTGGGCATCCTTTCTTTTAAGGCTAACCGAAAAATATTTACGTTGATTTAGAATAATAATTGAAATTCTAACAGTTTTATCTTAAAATGAGTCCCAACTATTTTGTGTCTTCAACTATTTGATAGTGAATTTCATAACTGATAAAATTAATATTCTATCATCAATTAAATAAATGTTACATTAGTTGAACTCAATTATTACTTTATTGGGATATTTAGTATCACTTTTTGTTTTAATAGTAGCGCATTTGGAAATAGTTTATTTTTGGGGAAAGGACACAGAGACCCCTAACGTTGAATA
>NW_006262339.1:20313442-20315527 GCF_000493195.1 Citrus x clementina
GTGTCTTTATGTTAATAAACAATGGTAGGTATCCTGTAAGAGAGATTATGATATTTATTATATTGGTGCTGTGACACTAGAAAAACTATGCTGCAGCAACAAAAGATAAGAGTTTGGTGCTGCAGCACCAAAAGAGCTATGGTGCAGTGCATAATTAATTAATTAGTTTATTTTAAATAATTAATTAAATTAAATGATGGAAAGCGTTAAAATATACATTTGAAGAGGAATATCTATTCTAAAAAGGTGCTTTGTTTGAAGGGTTGTATTGTTTTGTGAATAAAATATGAACAAATTGCTTCATGAATAGATACTTAAATTCCTACAGATACTCAAATTATTACAAATTCATAACTTGTTCTCGAATATAATTTCATTGTTAGAGATTGTGTTCAGAGTTTGTTGTATCTTGGGGGTAATTTGCCATTCAACTTTATAGCAAACTAAGTGTAGTGAGGGCAAATAAAACCTTAAAGAAAACTATCCAAACACACCTCAAACTATTTCAATTTTCGATTTAGGGATTGTTGAGAGTGTGTGTTTTGATTGAGGTTTTGTTGAGAGTATGGGTTTCGATTTACTTTTAGTTTCTTCAAAAAATATTTCCTTGGCTATTGATTTTAGTTTTAGGGTTTCTGTACAAAGAGAGGAGGGAATCGACTTTTTAAGGAGAGAGAAATAAGAACCCAAAACATTACCAAATGTTTAATTTATAGTGATAACATTTTAGCAATAAGAATGACACCGTTTAGATTTAGTGAAATTAAAAAAATAAAAATTAAATTAAACGACTTCTCTAATTAGTATCAATACTTGATTATGACACTATAATATCAACAATCACTTAAACTTATATGTAAAAGGTAATAGAAATCACTTAGGTTGTCAAATGCTGATACTTTTTATTTAGTATCAAAAACTTAGGGCCAATTTGGGAATATTGTAGCTTCTAAAATGATTTATGTTAGCTGTACTATAGAAATAATCAGCTATGAAGAGAATCAGTTAAGTGTTTAGCAAATTTTATTTTCAGAGGTACTATGAGTTTTGAAAGCAGTTATGAATGTTTGGTAAATTTTACTGTTAAACTGCTAAAAGAAAATAAATAACTAAAATGTACAGAATGTATGATAAAATTTACTTATACATATAAAAACATGTACATATAATATTTTTAATTGAGCATTATAATAATTTTTACTAAAAATAAAATTTATAATATATTGATTTTATTTTTTATTTTTTTATCTTAAAACAATTGATAATTAAATTTATAATATATTGAAACAAATTTAATAATAATTCAACCAACAAATTGATATTAATAAATTGATATTGATGAATTATAATAAAAATTTATTAAAATATTGATTTTGTTTCCAATTTGAATAAGGATAATTTTGGGTTTAGGTAATAATTTTAAGGATATTTATGGAATTGTATTAAAGGATAAAATTGATTCTCAAAATTAGAATCTAAAAGGTACTCCTTCTCTACTTTTTAAAATCAACTGTAGGAGAGATTGATTTTGACAAAATTAATTTTGATTTTGTTTTTTTTTTTACCAAACACTAAAATTAGATTTTAGATTTTCAAAATCACTTTTAAACCTCATAAAAATAATCCCAAACGGGCCTTAGTATTGTTTCTTATTTTTCTAGTGGTATATATTCTTGAAGTAGGAGAGCAGCAAAAATTTTGTGGTATAATCAAAACTAGTTGAGTAGAAGGTAAGCATAAAATAATTGTTAAGATAATTGTCACTTCCCGTTCCTAAGTAAATTATCCATTTTCTTAGATAACAATTGAGTGCACTATTGTCTCCTCTGAAGTATCTCCTCATATGTAGTATTGCTCTCCAAAGGTTGCTATTTGCTGATTCATCGAAATATGATGCTCTTCCAAAAGAAAAATCAATCTTTAAGATAATATAGGTAGCAATATGGATCGTGCCATAATAGGCTCAATCTAGGATAGTCTCAGTAGATTTTTTAATATAATATATATAAAAAAGACATGCATATATATATGTGACTTTCTGCACTAGATGATACTATCGTATCAAGTTCACTCATTACAGACTGA
>NW_006262339.1:20317191-20340409 GCF_000493195.1 Citrus x clementina
ATTGTTTTTGTATCTCCACTATTTCTGATTCAAAATTTTCTTTTGAGAGGAGCGCACTTGTGACCGTAGATGGCTGTATATATTTTTTTTACTAATTATGTGATAGTAAAAAAAAACAAAAATTGATGCCCATCATTCAAAATAAATAAAATATAAGTGATTAAGTCTAATATTTTTTATCATTTGTAATGATGTCATGTGTTAATCTAATTTTTGTGCTGACCTTTAAAAAAAATGTGACGATAGTTATTGGAGAATTAAATCTTAACCGTACATTAATATAAATACACGCATGACATGAGATTAATTATTAAAACATAAACACAACAAATTCAGTATCGAATCAAAATTTAAATGTAAAACTTGCATCAAATTATCAAACGAGGTCCAATTTTTAGAATTCATGGGCATTCACAGGCTACTTATAGAACTCCATAACCCATAAATTACAAGTAAAACATTCAAATCTGATGCCACTAAATCCAGCTCCAGTAGCCAAGGTAATGAATTCATGCTTTGTTCGCTCCTTTCCTCCCGGATTTTGAGTCATCATCAGCACATCAATTTGGGAATTGTTTTTTGATAGAGTGCTAGTATCAGGCAGATCTGGAAGTATTGACTCCACACCAATTACCTTTCCATCTTCTGGAATACTTTTGTAGCAATTCTTCAACAACTTCAAGCAATGTTCATCGCTGCAATCGTGCAATATCCACTACAAAATGTGAAATATTATGAAATTTGTTTAATATCTGCAAAGTAAATTCAAATTAAACTTACCTTCATCAAGATGGCATCACCTTTTGGAACACTTTGAAACATATCACCCCTGCATGCTCAACGCCTGTACTACACACAATTTAATTTCCTCTGTTAGAATCTGGCGTTACGGTGGACAGAGTATTCTTATGAGCATTGATATTCCGGCAAAAAGTTTAGACACAAAAACAACAGTAAATCGGGCCTGATTTTCTCAATAAATTTCAAATACATAAATCGAATTCAGTTTAAAGTCTTTTTGTCGAAAACATTTCAGCATTTTCTCTGATTACCATGTTCTAATTAATAATTAATATATATTTCCTCATAACAATGACATTAAAAGAAAAAACGAAGACAGGATTTTGGGGAAAACCCAAATAAATTTTCTAGCCTTCAACCTTCTCAAGGATTTACAATTAGTTAGCCAGATTAAGAAATTTTTTTAAGAGCTACTAAGCCATGTCTCTCACATTATTGTAAAAATAAGTGATAATTCATACCAGGATACCCTGGGGCATGCTGTATAACATGAGGCAAGTCGAAATTGATGCCCTTAACGTGAGAATACTTGGTAGTGATAGCTTTAAGTGTATTGCCAAGGCTACCACCGACATCGACCAGTTGCTTTATGTGCTTGAAACCATTGTAAGCCTCAAGAATTTTCTGGATGACCAAAGTAGAAAGGTTGTACATCGCTGTATTGAAAACTTCATTGAACCTGGTGTCCAGTCTCGGGTGCTCAAAAGCGTTTGTTCCATGGACACGATCAAATGGAACTCCTCCTTCAATAATAGCTTCTTTTAATTGGGACCTGCACTATCAATTAATCAATCAGTCCAGAATTAGATTCGTATCCAAATCCTCTATTCATCAGATCAACATTTTACATTTGGCTTACTCTTTTTAGATTCATTGATTCGTGGTTGATAAAACATATAGATACATATAAATTATAACTATGACGATGTATACGTATCCTAAAATTATTAAAAGATACGATAAGTATGAGGATGTATATGTATTGTAAAATCATTAAATGATATAGATACATATAAATTATAACTATGACGATGTATACGTATCGTAAACTCATTAAAAGATAAGATAAGTACAAGATTCATTTCCTCCCAAAATCACAAAGAAAGATAATGCATAGTTGTCACCTACGTCTTTATAAGAGGGTAAAAAAAAAGGAAATAGGGTCATGACATCTTCCGGCTCGGATACTGAATTTTTAACAAAATCACAAATTAGTTCATATTTAGTTTGTATTGACATTTCATGTAGTTAGGTCCTGCTTGTTGTGCGCAGAATGCAAAATCAAGCACACCAAATAATCACAGAAAAATAAATGACACAAAATTTAACATGGTTTGACAATTATGTTTATGTCCACCGGAACAAGAGAAAATAATTGTATTACTAACAATTATAATAGTACAATATTTAAGTAGAAACCTTACTTCTCAAAATCTAAATACACCTAGTATTCTCACATACACTTGAAAAGAAAAAACCTCTCAATTGTTCACTCTCTCAACAATTCTTCACTTAAATTATTGCTCTCAATTTTATGAGATTCTCTCAAATTTTAAGATGCTTTAGCTCTATAAATGAAGCTCAACTATAAGTTTAGCTTCACTGTAAAAAGTCTCAAAAGTAGTTGGCAAAAAGTCCTGCAATTTGGCGCCGAATTGAAAAACCAAAAAAATGCATGCGGTTTGCCAATTTTTGTCAAGAAAATCACGCGGTTCAATATATTCAAAATCCAACATGCGAGCCCCCTTCTTTACTTTGACTTTTCAACACTGCTGTCTTTAAAAACCCCACGGGAAAAAAAATCTTTTAATTGAGCAAAATTCTACGGATAAAGTTAAGAATTTTTTCCTTTATGAATTTCTGTCAAAACTAAAGAACAGAATTCAATAAATGCTCTCAATAGAACTAAATTCATTGTCTTTTTCATACTACTCTCATTTTCTCTGCAAGTAAAAGACAAAAATTTCCCCGACGGAGAACACTTTTCTTCTTATTCTCTGCAAATAAAACACAATCAACAATATTTCATCTATTCTTGAATTGATTTGATTAAAAGTATATATATAGTAATGATTTATAAGTTTGTTAAGTGTACATTCTACATTTTAGTGCTTACTATTATAAATATACACTTATGCATCAAATATAGGGATTTAGTTCATTTTTTGTTTGTTTGTTTGTACGACGACTGAAAATGAATTTAGAAACAAGTTGAGCATGAGTTGGAGTATGATCGGAGATATGCATGATTGGATCTGAATGTTTAGAAAGATAGATGCATTATTAACCCATGTGATGTTATTATTCTAAATAAAAATAAACTACAGAGAATTAAAATGAGAGAGAGCAGGTATACCAGCTGTCCAGAAACACCTTGTCCTGAATTAAGGCCATTAAGGGGCCCAATGAGACACCATCTTCGTTAGGCACAAAGTATCTGGAAACATTACTCTGACCGTAGAGTCTCTGAGAACCATCTATATCATCTAGTGAGCATTCAACAACACCATGGCTATCCAGAAGCCTGAGTATCCGGTCCAACATCATGGGTGCGTCTTTGTTCTTGGTGGCAGGCAACTGAGCTGCAATCTCTGAAGCTGAGAGCTTTGCTCCAGGACCAGCTTTGGCTATGATCTTGAAAACTCCCAGCTCAATTGCTGCTTGCATGGTCATGGGGAGCACTGAACCCGTCACCAATTGATTGGCATATGCAAAGCTTGCGTCTCTCCTTCATTAGCCATATTTTGTTGAATTTCCTTATCTGTTTTGCTAAGAAACAATGCGATTATAGTGGTGTGAAGATTGATTGGCCTGTCCAAAAGGATATAGCTTATTATATATTGGTATATATGAGCTAGTTTCCGTTTTCTTTCCTCTAGCTATTTTGAAAATATTGAAGTGAAAGTTGTTGAATGTACAGGATCATTTGAGGGAGCCTGTACCTCCACAAATAATGTCAGTGTTTTCAAATTTAGAGACTGTAACCTGTTGTTTATTTCTAAAATTTAAATAAAGAAATAACTAACAAACTAGCTTGGACTCTAACTACTCCAACAGCTAACCTGACTTATTCAAATAATGAAAGAAACAAATAAAATCAATTAACTGGAACAAAATCTAGAACATGTAACATAATGGTTCTCTTATTTTAATATGATAAAAGGACAAACTAAAAGATAGAAAATTATAAATTTTGATAAAATATAAAATAAAAATGTTTTCTTTTTTATTTAGCTTATCTCTAACTTTATTAAAATATGAGATCATTTATTAAAAATAAATAAAAAAGGATGAAAGAAGTCATATTATGTATAAAGTAAATTAACAATAAAGTAATTCCTTACTTTATTAAAATAAGGTATAATTTAAAAGATAAAAAATACAGATTTCAATGTACTACATGTAACATTTCACATTATTAGCGAGAGTTTTGAGACTAGTTTATAAGTTATGGGTTCTTAACTAAGCAAACATGACGGGATATGTACCCAACATGGATAGTATCTTCTTGGTTAATGGGCCTAGGGTATTAAAGTTAGTATCATAAACAACTCACTACCTGATGTATGGATGGATATGTTATTGGTATGATTGTATCTCATTCTGTTATGAGGATCAAGGGGAGAAACATTTAACATCTTATTGGTGTGATTTCATTCTGTCCCATTATGAGGGTCAATGGGGGAAGCATGTAACATTTCACATTGCCAGTAAGAGAGTTCTTGGGCTAGTTTATATGCTATGAGTTCTTCTAACTAAGAAGATGTATTTTGGGTTACAAGCCCAATCATAAAACAATAGTGGGTTGTATATCCAAAGCGGATAATATCTATTTGTTTAGTAGGTTGTGTATCTATTATGATAAAATTTTAATGATTCCTAATTATTTTAATATTATCTATTCACACCCCACTAAAACTCGAATTAAACATGAGCCCTAAGTAGACTGCTCTTTACCACATGAGTTGAACCTTAATTTATATGTAACATCCCATATTGCTAGGGAGATAGTTGTCGGACTAATTTATAAGTGACAAGCTCTCGTAACTAAGCAAATGTGTTTTGGACTGTAAAGTCTAATAACAAAGTCGTGACGGATTGTGTGCCCAAAGCGAACAATATATATTTGGTTAATGGGTCTAGGCTATTATAATTAGTATAAGAGCTTACTCATGAGCCGATGTGTCGATTGATATGTTAATGATACGATTTCATTCTATTCTGTTTCCAATGATCCTCACGAGAACGCAAGGTCCTTAAGGGGAAAGGATGCATTGCTAACAAGGAGTTCTTGGAGCAGTTTATAAGCCAAGCACTCTCCTAACTAAGCAAACGCGCTTCGGGTTATAAAGTTCAATAACAAAAAAAGTGACAATTGTGTGCTAAAGCTAATAATATCTACTTATTGGGTATAAACTCTTATATTATAAGATAAAATATACTATATTAAAATATGTATTTTTCTTCTTTTAACTTATTTCTTATTTTAATGAAATTATTTATTAAACAATTACAACATAAAAACCTATTTATATATATAAATAGAAATTTTTGGAGGGAAACTTAAAATTTTATTTTCATATTGAAATATCTATCTTACTATATTTATAAAAGATATATCTAACGGCATCCAAGTATATACTTGAGATAAAATTAATGGCTGATGCATGGAATGAGACTCAATTGCGAAAAAAGATCTTCTCCTGACTTGATCTTTTCTGAACTTTTCAAGATTTTTAGTCATGCGTCTTTTAATGGTAGTGTATGGGTAAGATTCAACTTTTTTTATTTTTTTATTTATTAACTACCAATCAGTAATTATGAAAACAAATCCTCTTCTTTTATTTACTCAGTATATGATCAAATCGGTGATCCCTCAATTGCAGCCTCTACGCTTACACAATCACGTTTGCCAAAAAGAAAAGTTGAGACAGTGACTCTTATCAAAAATAAAATTAAAAAAATTGAGACAACGATTTTTTCATCATTTTTAATTTGATGCATTAATTGCAGTGGGCAAAAGTAATAGGAGAACCATGTGTTGTGTCAGTATTCTTTCGTTTTTTAGAAGTAAAAATTTAAGTAGTAATTAATAATTAATAAATAAATAATAATTAATTAAAATTTACCTATTTACTATAATTAAAATAAGGGTCTTGTTGAGTGACGATCAATGTAATTTACGGCTCTTGTAATATAGTCCCATTACCTTATTATAAATTTTTGCATATTTTACATAGATTATAAGTTAATCTTTAAAATAAACATAATACAAAATCTTTAAACATTAAAAAAATTTAAATTAAAAAAAATTCTCATCAGCTAGGACCATGAGAACAGGCCAACCCATTGTGATTCTTACTTCTCCCTTTAGCTATTGACAAGTCACAGGACATAAGAGAGGGTTAGTAATGGAAGCGTGGATGACATTGTTGTAAATAAACATAATTCACGAAGGATAAAAAGGATGATGTTAATATTTCTTATGAGAATAAATCTCAATTTGGATGATACAATTATACAAGGTGAGAATTTACTTATTTATAGCAAAAAAAATGTTGCTACGGTTAAAATTTTGACAAAATGCATAAAAATAATTAAAATATTTTGATAATAAAAGACTAAAATATCTTCGTTAGTAATGTCATGCTAGATGGATAGTAATGTCATGCTAGATGGATAATACAACTTAGCTACCTAACTTAGGTTGGCTATATCGCATTTGGCGTCGGCTTGTAAATTAGCACTTGACGGTTTAGCCTCCAGTCAATCCAAACGGTGCTTAATTAGGTAAGGCGTATTTCACAAAGACATGCCATCCATCTGTCACGTCAGGTGATGCGCATGTAACCAAAACAACCGTTATCAAAGTAGGCACATGCGAAGGCTTATTTTTCCAAGGGTAACAAGCTAATTAGCTAAGACTATCATTAAAAGCCTCTTTAAATGAGATTTTATTATTTATTTAAAGAGTCATATAAAAAAAAGTTTTAAAAAACTCTCTAAATGAGATATTTCAAATAAAATAGTGTTTCTCTCTATTTAATATTAAAAATAGAGAAATACTATTTCATTTGAAGAAATTTATTTAGAGAATTTTTTAGTGCCTTTATTTAATACTATATTTTTTTCTCAAAATTCTTGAAGAAAGAGAAGTATTATAATGACTATTATTTTTTTAGAGAAAAATTTTGATTAAAATAATATTTTTATTTTTATTTAAAAAATCTTTTGAAAAGTAACTTCATTTTTTACTCTTCTATTTATTATATAGATAAATAAATAAGTATTTAAAAAATTAAATTAAAAGAGTTAAACATATTTTTCATTCTTGTTTTGACAAATTTAATCTGTTGATTCATCTTCTATCCTAACGGGTATTAACAAATGTAATAATAATAATATTTTTAAGGAGATCTTAACCATATTAAAGTCAATCATTAACCATAATAAAGTTAAGAATAAATTAAAATACAAAAAAAAAACACATTTTTATATGATATAATACACTGCATTAAAATTTATATTTTTTTATCTTTTAAATTATTCCTAACTTTAATATGTAAAAATTCTTGATTGGAACGTATATTTCCAAATTAAATTTGAGTGAAGTATGTTTATAAAATTTTAGAATTACAAATGGCATGTTAGCAAATTAGTAACTACTAATGCTCGATGATAATTAACATTTTTATGCTAATGAAGTAATGATAAACTGAGTCAATAAGGGAGCAGATCATTAGTCCTCTGAAAATACCGTTATTTTTACATTTGTTAATATATGTTAGATAGAAAATGAATCAAAAGATTCGATTTCTCAAAATAATTTAAGTTTTTTCTCACCGTGCGTGGTTCGAGCTTAATCACTATTTCTCTCTCTCTCTCTCTCTCTCGTCATTCTTATCTCTCTCTCATCTTTTTCAAGCGTTAACTTCAGCCAAGATGGATTACATAACAAAACAAACAAATCAAAAAAAAAAAGAAAAAAGAAAAATCAAAACAAGAATGAAGAAAAATAAATAGCACCAATTTAATTATGGCATGTGCATAATTAATCGAGTCTGAAATAAAACTTACAACAGACATCAATTTAACCTCATATAAAAAATAATAATTTTTTTAGAATAACTTATTTATTTATTTTGAGACACAGTAAAGTTGCAACGGGTGGAATTCCAGTATTAATAAGCCTTACATTCATGGTGATCATCAACAGAAAAGAGATGAGAGAGAGAAAGAGAGAGAGTATGTCAGAGTACATGAAAGTTAAAGAAAATGTAGAAGGGAGAGTGATTGGATGGGGTCCACATGTGGAGAGAGAAAACTTAAATTATCTTTAATCCAATAAATATTAATAAATATAAAAAGGGTATTTTTAGAGGGCTGTTCATATGCCTGCATATATGGTGTGTGTATGTGTGCACAAACAGTCTCTTTTTAGTACAAGGATTATTATTTTTTTATACGAACAAGTTTTTAAATAATGTAATTTAATATAATTAGATTTGAATATTATAAATAATATAATTTTATAATATATTAAAAAAATTATATTAAATTACAAGACTTAAGATCGTGTCTGTATTAAACAAATGAGTATGCCACTCCTCGAATATATTCTAGGACTAGAAAATAGAACCGCGCTTCACGCAACTTTGAAAAAAGAATTTACTATTATCTTTTTTTCTTACTTTATACTTGATGAAACTGATAAAAAATATGAATTGGTTTTTTTTTAAGATGAGGCAGCCTTATAAAAAACAGAAAAAGCTATTAGCCAGCAATACAAATAAAGAAGCAACACAAGATAAAGAATAAAATGAGAGAATATATTATAGAGTAATTTTATTCATTCCAATTATGTGTGTACAAAACAAAAAGATGAGCTCTCCTTTTATAGTTACATAATCACTCCATGAAATTAATGAAAAATTATGAATCATAATTTCTTGTGAGATAGTGGGAGTTATAGGGAAGCTAAATGTTGTTAATGGGAGATAGTGGGGAGACTATGAGATATATGTTATGAACATCTACATTTATTTTAATAAATTCATAGCACTCCTCCTTGGATGTTCAATACAAAGAATATGCCTCATTAAAATCTTTACATAATTGTTATTGTGTAATAACAATCAAATTAATTATGAGAAGATGAAAAGTCAAATCTAAAAGAAAATTTCTCTATTTATTAGATAATAGAGAATGTACAAAGATGAGAAATTGTGATGGTTGTCGAAGCTAGCAAAAATAAATACCTACTCTAAATAAATTGTGTATAGTGATTGAGTAGGGTCGTGTCCACAGAGATCGGTAATTATTTAAATCCTTTAAAATATAAAATGCAAAATGGGGGAATTATTGACAATAATAAAAATTAAATTAAAATAACAAGAACGCAAATTAAAATTGTAATTCAAATTGGAGAAAATTCTGGTTGAAGGTATTAACTCAGCTTGATTCGACTACTGATAATTGATTCAAATATAAATTATTATTACTTATGAATAGACCGGTTATAGCTACTGAGACCCTCTAATAGCCAATCTCTCCTTAACTAGTCGATAACCAAGGTACGACCGTTGGTTATTTCCCTAATCAATAGACAACCCTAGATACGATCATATTTTTTTTGGAATTTGTCCCTACCATCTAAGATTAAACTCTTTTATTGGAGAGCCTTTTCCAATATCCTCTCCACTTATTTAAATTTGCACCAAAGGAAAATACTAGTTGCTCCTTCATGCCCTCGTTGTGGCTTTGCTTACGAGGATCAATATCACGCGTTGGTGGGGTGTCAACTAGCAAAGAAGGTATGGAAGCGCACGAGATTTTATTCATGCCTAAAGATATTAGTGTCCATGGAGTTTTCTAATTTGTCCATTCACTTATCATCTACATTCACAAAAGATGAGTTCGAAGAATGGGTGGTCTTGTGTTGGTCAATATGGCTAGCTAGGAATCATTTGATTTTTTGTCATACTATCAGTGAGCCTCACGCAATTGTCGCCCGAGCTGCGAATGCAGTGAATTCATATCGAGATAATGTTCTGCAATGCGGCACCAACAAGAGTATTAACCCTAAAACTCCCAGCCCGGGTTGGCAAAGTCCTCCCCTACCATGGTACAAGATGAACATTAATGCAGCTGTTAGCTCTAAGGAAGCTCGTGCTGGCATAGGAATGTTAATCCGCAACTCGCAAGGTGAGGTTATGGCAGCATCTAATTGCAGGGAGATTTCTACCGACAATATAGATTTTCTAGAAGCTCTTGCAATACAAAAAGGAATCCAATTGGTGAAGGATATTGGGTTGGTTCTAGCTATCATTGAATCAAATTCTCTCAATGTTGTTAATCTCATTAACAACAAAATCCACAACAGATGTGAAGTGGGATGGCTAATCTCCAACATTCAAGAGGCCTTATCTTCTTCCAAGAGCACTTTCCAAGTGAATCATACTCCAAGGTCTTGCAATGAAGCTGCACATCATCTAGCTAAATTAGTTATATGTAATTCCAAAGAGAGAGTGTGGTTAGAGGAAGCTCCAACTGAGATCTCAGCTTATATATGTACAGACAAATCCATGTAAACGCTTTCTATTAATAAATTTTACTTAAAAAAAATCAATTATTATTTTGACAAGTAGCTCGGACTACTATGCAGTCCCACGGAGAGGATAGTGTAATATAGACTAGAGACTTTGTGTTTAAAGACTTGTGTTTTATTTGAATATTGTTTGTGTGGTGAGTGTTTACGTCTAGGTGCCTTGGTAGCATTTGGTCGTAAGTCCCGATTTGGTTGAAGGGCAGTAAAACCAATTCTTAACCTTGGATTGTAGCCATACCAACAAGACTAAAATTAGGATATAGGTTTTTAACCATAGATTCTCTGCTCTGTAGAGCATCGTCCTTTTCTAGCTCTTCTTTTGAAAGAACTAGTGATTCAAAGAATGTTGTGAATTTGGAAGAATTTGTAATTGAAGACTTTAATAAAGCTATTGATAACTGGGAATTACCAAAAGTTAATAAAGAAATGATTTACAAAATAAAAAAGCTTGATTTTCTAAAGAATGATTATGTTATAAAAACCGAAGAACGTGATATAACCCTTTCAAAGCCTTTTGAAACAATTCATTTGTTTTCAGAACAATCTTTAAAGAAATTAAAAGACAAAAATTTTAATTATGTTCACATCGACTTAATACAAGTTGGTATAAAACCCTTAACAAAAGAAGGCTTAAATACCTCCATACTTGCAGTCCTAAGAGATGGGAGATTCATCTCTTTTGATGATTCTTTACTAAGTAGTATAGAATCAAGTCTTTGTAAAGGTCCCATTTCATTTAATTGTTATCCGAACATAACAATTTCTTTCAAAGACAAAAACATTCTAAAAAGCATGATTTTACAAATCAAGACCCACAATTATGATATGATTGAGGGATCTATTCCTGTAGCCTTAATTTATAAAATTTCTTACAAAGCCAAGATTTCTGCGTTTAGTACGCAACATAAATTTCAGTCAAAAAGAGATGAGACTCTTCTCTTGCAGACTGACCTGTCTAAAGCCAACACCATTATTCCAAAACCAATCCAATGGAAAGATGTCAATCTTCCAGACGAATAGATACTTGAAGGAGCCACTGCTCTAGTAATTCCAAAACAACTTGAGCCAAATACAGAGTTGCAAAATGTGACTCAGTATTCAGATGACAAAGTCAAATTATCCTTTCGGAGATCTATGTCATCAAGATTCTCCGATAAAGATTCATGTTCAAGCATTCCTTCACTAGAAAGAAAATTTTCAAAAATTCCCCCCGTCATAAATCTTCCTTATCAATCGGTAAAAAGTCAACCTAGGTTTTCTACATCAGACATACCTAGCTCCTCTATTCACTCTGTTGACTATACCACTAGTGTACCTCACCCAATCTACACTAGTAGTCAACATGAACAAAGACAGGAAGAGAAGGAACCTTCTCCTCCAACTTCTCCTACTTTTTTGGCTGTCACAGAAAATGTTATAAATGTCATAGAAAAAGATTTTGAATTAGATAAAACTCTTCTTCACAATGATTTTTTTTCTGATTCTAATAAAGCGAAAAGACTTTGGTTTTTCAAACATTTTTTAAACCAAAGAAAAGAAATCCAACAAATCTATTATGAGTTTGTAAATTTGCATAAAGTTCATATATTGTTTTTTGATTAGTTTGAGATGTATGCTTCTGATAACAACATTTCTTATCCCTTTAAAGAATCAAACCTCATTACTATTCGAAAGAAAAACGCAGAATGAAGCCTTACTAGTAGTGGTAGAATCATAGAATCTGAACATCCACCTCTTAGGAGCTTAACCATCGAACATGGTGAGCCTCCTATAGAGATTAAAGCCTCACCCTATAAAATCCATAAAGATCTAGAGACAGATTTAGATAGCATTATCCAACAGAACAATTTCTGCAATGCTAATCTAAATACAATAGGAAAACAGTTGACTAGAATAGAAAATCAATTCCAAAAGTCAACCATAACTGTTTCTCCTGTTATTTCAAAATCGGATTCTGAAAAAAAGCTTAAAGAGCCTATTTTCAAACCTTTTCAGGTTTCGAAAACTAGTCAAAAGCTTGTCCAAGAGTCAAAATCAGATTTTGCTAACGCCATCAGAGACCAATTAGACAGAATATAAGCTTCTTCTTCTTCTTCTAAGGTCCAGATAGCCCCAGATAGTGCTCAATCTAGTAAGATTGGTGTACTAGAATATGACAATGTTTCTATAGCCTCTTCAGATATAGAAGCATTTAAAGAAGAACCGTCTGTTCCTAAAGCCAACAAAATCCATTGGGAATTAGCCCTACCTACTGTCAAGTCTCCACCTGATTTGGCCATAGACAACAGGCCTAGTGCATTAAACCAATCACGATTTAATGCATC
Source organism: Citrus x clementina (assembly GCF_000493195.1). Lineage (NCBI taxonomy): Eukaryota > Viridiplantae > Streptophyta > Magnoliopsida > Sapindales > Rutaceae > Citrus > Citrus x clementina. The sequence continues at coordinate 20,329,924 of NW_006262339.1, forward strand.
CTCCGTCTATGAGTGGAACATTGATGGTATGTCAGAGTACAACATCTTAGGATTGTTGCAACAAATGACCATGGCAGCCAATGCCTATAAAACCCAGTCGGGAACTTCTGACAAAGCCATTGCAGAAATTCTCATAGCTGGTTTTACTGGTCAACTTAAAGGTTGGTGGGATCATCTTCTCACCAAACAGCAACAATTAGACATCCTAGATTCTATTCAAACTGATGAGAATGGAGCCCCCATTCTCGACGAGTTCAATAGTCCGATACAGGATGCTGTTGCCACCCTGATTCTAACCATGTCTCTCCATTTCATAGGTGACCCTTCACACCTTAGAGATAAGAATGCTGAGTTACCACACAACTTGAGGTGTAGAAAGCTTAGTGAATTCCAAAGCTACAAAACCACATTCTTTACCAAACTCTTCCTTAGGGATGATGCAAATCATGTAACTTGGAAGAAAAAATTCCTTGCAGGTTTACCTACCCTACTGGGAGAAAAGGTTAGGAATTCCATTAAAGCCCTTTTTGATAACCGTATTCCTTATGATGAGCTCACCTACGGTGAACTTGTCAGTTTTGTTAATAAGGAAGGTTTAAAGATTTGTCAGGATTAGAAACTTCAGAAACGGCTAAAATGAGAGCTTAGAAAATCTAAGCAAGAATTAGGCAGTTTCTGTAAGCAATTCAATTATGACCCCTTTAAAACTTCTGCCTCTAAAGATTGTAATGGTAAGTGTTCTACAAAACCTTACAAAAAACATTGCAAATCAAAAACCCATAGAAAACCTTTCCAAGACTTTAGAGAACTTTCTTATAAGAAACCTTCGAGGCCTTATAAGAAGCCCAGTTTCTCTAAGAAAAAAGACTTCAAACCCAAACAAAAAACCCCTTTCAACTACAAAGAAGCCGCGTGTTATAAATGTGGAAAGAAAGGCCACATTGTAAAATTCTGTCGAATGAGCAGAAGGCTCCATGAGCTTGATCTTGATGAAGAAATATTTTCTAAAATTGCCCCTTTACTTATAGAGTCTTCTGACTCTGAGTCTTCCATGACGGGAGATAGTGAGCCTCTACAAGTAGATGAGTTAATTGACTCAGATACTTCTGTATCCAGTGATAGTAATTCTGACACAGAATCCTATTTAAAGAAGATTAATGTGTGTGTGTATATATATATACAATGAAAAATGTGATCCACAAGCTGAAAATCATGAGGCATAATGAATCCAACTAATTAACATTGATTATGATTAGCTCAAAGCATGCATTGAATCAACAACTGATTATAAAAACTATAAATGATCATTTGAAGTGATAAAACAATAAATTGATATCCATTAGAGGTTAGCCACTTCTTGTTTATTGATCTTTAGTGGGAAAAGTATCAACGATGTCTTTGGGCTTTGCAATATGAGGTCCTCAAGAGGAGAACTATGTAACATTTTACATCATCAATGGGAGAGTTTTAGACTTTATGAGCTCTAAGCTCTCCTAACTATACATGCATGTTTTTGTTGGATTTTTAATAAAGTATTGTTGGATCCTTAATTTAATATAGGGCTTATATGTGAATAATTATGTATTGCAAACTGCCATATAAGGGTAAGTCCAATTAAAAGTGATCTATTAAGGTTTTCAGCAATATGAGCTTTAATGTATATGATAGGGTGTGGATCTTGAATGTGTAGAGACTTAAAGGTAATTTTTATTTCTATGATGGGCTGAAATAAGAATACTTAAAAACAATAGAAAATTTTAGTCTATATAAGTAGTCATGGTCTCCAGCTCACACGTATCATTCTATTTTTTCTGACATCAAATCATCAGAGAGAGTACAAAGAAAAGTAAAAGATTCTCTAGGAGAACGTGTTGATCTAGAAGGCCAACCATATGACTCAAGAGCAATTAAGCATTTTGGATTCAAGTACGCTTTCACATAATTTGTTATTGATTTTTAGTGATACAACATGAATGTTCCCGGATTATAAATGATGATTTTCACCAAAGGATTTCTTGTTTTAATAAGTGCTATCAGAGCCTCTTCATGTTGAAGTCTTCGAGCATCAAATTTATTTTGGATTAATAAATAAAGTTTTGATTTTCTCAAATTTTGTATCATTGAATTTGATAAAAATTGTGGCTGTTTTTTTGTATTTTTTAAAGGATTAATTAAAAAAATCTGGGTTATTAAGGAACCATTACCGCCGACGTTAAGGCTTTCGAGCCAACAAGAGAGCCACGACCACCATGCAAAAGAATAAAAAGAAAAAGGAAGATAAGGTTTAAAGTTTTGGGGCTATGGCTTCAGGCCATACGAGGCATGGCCCAAACATCAAGCAAGCCAAGAAAGCGGTTGCTACATCAAGAACATAATATATATATATATATTTGGCGCGACTGTTGGTTGCACTTGCAATCAAGACGCGGCGACCTGGCTACAACAGATTTCTTAAAAGCGGCTACCACAGTCGTGGCCTTAGGACAGAAGAAAAGAAAGGCAAAAAAAAAAAGGGGGTTAAGGTTAGGGTTAGGGTTGGACTGGGATCCAACCCTAGTCCGAATGAAGAGTGGGGCTAATAGTCAATGGTCAATAGTTGATTGTTGACCGTTGACCGTTAATTGAACTTTGATCTAGTTTTTTTAGGCTAAATTTTGGTGCAATTTTAAATTCAAATATTAATATGTTAATATATATATATATATATATATTAAAGCGTCTTGTATGAATAAAGTTTGTCGACCAACATTTTCAAGTTAGGACAAGTAATATGTTAGTAGTTACATTATATTTACCTTGTGTTATAACTAATCTAATTATGCAGAAAATGAGTCGTGTCAATAAGAACATGAGAGCTTTGAACAAGTATAATCACCGCCTTAGTCGAAAAGGATACATTGGATTAATGAAAGAAATTGTAATTGTGTTAAATATTTAAATTGTTGATGAAATAATTTATATATCAGTTAAGTGTGTAAATTTTTTGCTTTGTTAAATATTTATTAAAGGTTTAGTTAACTACTAAATTTTTTAACCGTTAACTAGTCTAATTTCTTTGTCGAAGTAATGTGCAGAATCAGGTCTTTTGGAAAAGTTAATTAACAGGAGTGAACTATGGAAGAGAGCTCAGATGCTAAAGAATGGAGGATACGACTTTGAAACCAAACAAATCATTAAGAAAATGGTGATCAAGTTTAACTAGAACAAACATTCTTATGATATTAGATCTATGCTCATTTAATAATATTAGTTTCTTTATGGTGGGCTATTAGGAAATGCTAGAGAAGGGAGGACAAAAAAGACTCATTCAATTCTGATGCAAGAAATGACTTACTTGCACAAGCATTGGGAAAGCTTCCTTGAACTTGTCATATGCAAGGCTTGGGCAAATTTATTTATGCTTCTATGTACTTTCACTGCCTGCGTGGACCCATCCGAAATGAGCGAGAGGGGGAGCTGGATGCTTGGAAAAAATCAGTAGATGAACAGTTGCGAGAAATTTACAAGAATTGAAGAGGACACCTCGCCATTCAGATGTTTGAAGTTCCACTTTCCCACATAATATGGTCGATGATGACAGTGAAGGAGATGTACATAAGGTACTTTAGTTATCTATGTTACCCAAATATTTCCTGGTTTAAGTATTTTTCCTTGTATATCTTCCACTCATTAGAGTTTAATTTATTTACTATTTGTCGATAATGCTAACAGGAACTGGATAATTTAGGGAAGTCAACTGTGAAGAAGAGGAAATGGATGTCTGGTCAAAGGGATGAACATCCTAAAGTATCAACACTAAGAAAGAAGGAAGAAGTTCAGAAGAAAGAAGAGACACTAAAAAATAAAACTACTGCCATTCCGATGAAGCCAAAAATGATGACAGTGAAGGAGATGCACATAAGGTTAGTTTATTCATAATAAATGGTTGTATTTTTCCTAGATTATGATTTATTCTCTTGTATATTTACTATTCAATCTAGTTTAATATACTTACTATTTCATATAATTAATCTTCATAGGAGGTAGATAATTTGGGCAAGCCACCAGCAAATATCGCTGCTACCATTCCGGTGAAGTCAACAAAAAATGAAGGCAGTGAAAGAGATGTGCACAAGGTTAGTTAATAAAATTAACTATATTTAAGTTGTTTTTGTCTTTGTATGTGAGATTTTTTTTTGTTGCCTAATTGTTTTAATTAATATAACTATACAAGTCAAGTACAATGTTTAAAACAAGGGCCAAGTTGCACAAGCTAGCTTTGCAGCCACAACATATTTATATATATTGCTGCATACTCTCTCTCTCTCTATATATATACATATATGTGTGTGTGTGTGTGTGTGTGTGTGTGTGTGTGTGTTTGTGTGTGTGCGCGTGTGTGCGCGCGCGTCTTATTAGAATTAATTTTAAAAATGCAATTGCAAATCACCCAGTGAAATGTGTGTGGCCCATTTTTAAAAAACTTTATTGGCATCAATGCTTGAATTATTCTTAGGAGTGAAAAAAAAACTTATATTTACTTACAATTTCATATCATTAACATCCACAGGAGCCAAATGATTTGGGCAAGCCACCAAAAAACACTATTGCTGCCATTTTGAGGAAAAGTCCAAGACTCAATCCTTCAATCCCAAAGGATTATGCAAATGATGAGAGGAAAATAGTTGAAAGCAGTAACAAGCAATTGGATTTTGATTGCATTGATGGTACAACTGATGGTATACAGGAGATGCATCCTGACAGTCCAACAAAAAATCCACTTTTGAAAAAGGATAAAGTAACAAAGTTGTAGTGCAGCCTATGAGGAACACAAGGAGTGCAATATTCAAGCACCAGAACAATGATCCTATGCTGCAACTATTTGAGAAATTGTGTGGGAAATACCTGCCTGATGAAAATGATAGTGTTCTGACATATATGATTGATGATAATGTATTCCAAAGACATGCTTGTGCTTATATTGGGAAGAAAGATTGTAATGAATTGTTGTCAATGCAAGCACTAGGAGTAAATGCTATTCAAGTATGTATGGCGTAAGTGGTTTAATGAATTTTCTTTACACTATTTTATATCAACTTAGTATTTTTTTTTATTAATTACTGATTTTCTATTCAGGATGTTGGATTCCACCATTCTACCAACCAGAAAATTAATAAAACCATTTGGATTCATGTGTCCAAGTTTGGTTTGCCCAACAAATCCAAAGGCTGTAGAAAAATTTCGCTCAAAGAGAGTTGAGCATATTCACGACCGCTTGAAAAAATCCAAAAAACAGACAACTCATTCTCATGCCATACAATCCTTCATAAGTTTTAATTTTCATTTAAAACTTTTACAGTTGTTTATGAATTTATAGTACTTTTACAACTGTTTGTTAATTCATGGTTTTGTTTTCTACTTTTTTTTCCAATTGCCTTCTCCGTCTTGTTGCTACCATTGGGTTTTAGTTGTGTTTGACGTGGTGAAAAAGAAAGTGTTTTATGTGGATCCTGTGCAGTCAAGTCCTGACACTAATTTAGAACAGCTCCTTAAAATGTAGGGAAAAGGACACAAACACCCCCAATGTTTAAGTAAGAGACATAAAACCTCCTAATGTTTCAAAAAAGACACTCAGACCCCCATTTGGTAACAGAAATCGTTCCGTTAAATCATTAAAAGGTTAATATTGTAATTGCAGATTAATATCGAATGAATTGACCAAAAACCCACACACACTTGACACACACAAACAGAACACACGCACGCTTAACACACACGAACAAAACACACACACACCCTTAACACACAAACAAATCACACACACACTTCTCCCAGATCTTGTGGCTACCGAAAGTTACTGGAACTGCTCGCGCTGCCGCAAGCTGCCAGAACACTGCCTCTTATTGCTGGAACTGTTCGCGATCGAGGAAGCCACTGGTGTGCTGCTTGTGCGTCGATCGAGATCGATTCTGGCTACTGGAACTGCTCGCGTTTGGCTGCTGCTCGTGCGTCGCTGCTGCTCGTTCGATCGAGGAACCCGCGTTTGGTTGTTGCTCTTGCTTTGGAATCCAGGTTTCAATTCTCTTAAAACTAATTTTTCTCTCTTTAATTTTCGTTTTTTTTACTAAATTAACTTCATTTCTTTTTATTATCATTCAAAATTTATACTTTTGAGATTTGAGAAAAAATTCTAATATGTGATGTAAAAACTTTCTAGCTTGCATATGTGATGTATATGCTAGAATATAAATGATGACCAATTTTTTATTTTTTGATTTATGGTTGTTTGATGAACAGAGTTCTTAATTTGTCCGGCTTATTGGAGATTTCTCGCTAATACTTTTGTTATTTTTTTATTATCAATTTTTAGATGTGCATGGAATAAATGAATCAATTTTATTTTTTTATATCTAATCAGTTGGGTTAGAATGCTACGTAGGTGGGATATTATGCATTTTCTTTTTTCTTTTTTTAATGGTCATGGAGTATATGAATTTTGTGCTTAATTTATTAATGAAAAGTATGTACTCGTTTGCAGATGGTAACAAATAATGGCTTGCTTTTAGATAATACTACAAAGATAGCCCAACAAGAATCATTTCAAGCTGAGGTTGATTAGTCGTCCCAAAACCTGAATACTAATCCAGTTTCTTTTTTTGAACTAGAAGTTGATGAAGCATATTGGTCAAATGATGACAGAGTTGTCATACAAATTTGTGAACATATTATGTTTTTTTAAAAAAAAATATTATGATTATTGTTGTAATATTTACCGGTACCAATTTAATACAATATTATGATATAAGGATTTGTTGTTATGTTTGTAGGACGGGTGGTTTTTATGTCTATTCGATATGTTATTTAGTACAATTAAGATTTTGTAATTATTGTTGTAACCAATTTTTTTTTGTTGATTATACAAGTTTAAATGATTGACATATGGAGAATTATTATTCTTATGGCATTTATAACTAATTTTATTTATTTTTATTCTTGAGTAATGGATTAAATTTATTTGGGTTGAAGAGAAAATTTGACAAAAAATTAAATAGAAGAATTGGGCAATGAGGGTATATTCGTAATTTTGTTAATAATATAAGGATAAATTGGATAATAAATAATTATTTTTTAATGTGCTAGAAGGGTATAATGGTAATTGCATATTAAAATTATAATTTCCGTTAAAAGAAATGGTTTTTGTTAACAAATAGGGGTCTAAGTGTCTTTTTTAAAACATTAAGGGGTTTTGTATCTCTTACCTAAATGTTGGGGGTGTCTGTGTCCTTTTCCCTAAAATGTATGTATGCCAATTTATTTCATGCAATTGATATTTTAAGTTTTTTCAATATAATTAAGAGATAACAGTTTACTTTTTTTTATAGCACCATGACCCTCTTCACAACGGAGGATAGTAAGAAAAAATGGAATTATAATTCTAAGATGAGAATTGTGAAGGTATAAAAAAAGTAACCCTACAAAAACTATATGTGCCTATCGATTACATAACTAAAATGGATGAGATTTTGTAAGTTTTTTTTTGTGTGGCATGAACAGGCTCCAAAACAAAATATCATAAAATTGCAGTGTGGCTATTATGTGTTAAGGTGCATGAAGGTAATAATAGCATATGTTAGTTTATTAATGAACAATGTAAGTTGATGATGACATTTCTTAACTTTTTTTTATTCCATATACATGACATTATTTTTGAAGTTTGACCTCTTAATAATCTTGTGATTAACAGGTTAATGGAAAGAAAGTACACACTCATAACGAATTAAATGAGGTTCGTTTGGAGTGGGCTAACCATTTCTCTGACATCCTTCTTGCATCAGCAAAATGGTTAGTATGAGTATGAAACTATAAATATTAGTTGTAAAAATTTATTGAAATTAAAGTTATAGTGTCAAATTATAATGGTTATTGTTAACGATTGTAGTGTGCATGTTTTGCATTCGATAACATTGGGTATTTTGATTGATTCTGAATAGATTGGTTTGCTAGGTTTGGGTTGGAGTGTTGTTATGTATGTGGCTAGAATACCAGTGGTGTGGAAAGATGCTGAATTGGAAGATGTTGGGTTGCTGCTGAGTGTGTGTTGGGAGAGTTGTTGGGTAAGTGGCTATTGGAATATTGCCGTTAGAAGATGTATTACTGTTGGAGGTTTTGTTGGCTTGGTGGTTGGAATTTGAGTTGCTTTTCTTGTAGTTTAATTGGATGAATGTGTTTTTTTTTTTTTTTTTAATTTGGGATGTTGATTATATATGTATTGGTAGTGATGACAATATTAGATACTAGATGTATTTATTTTGAAATTAACTTATTGGAATGAATGAATGTTAATTAATATTAATTGTTTTTAGTTTTTTTCATGATGCTCATTTTTATTAATTAATTAAATTTGTAAACATGAATACAAAAATTAATTATAATCGTAATTTTTTTAAAAAAAATTAATTTTATGATGGGAAATTCCCATCATAAAGTCTGTCATAACAATTTCCTGCCAAAAAATGAATAATAAATTTACAAATGATAACATAATTTCCCGCCAAACCTTAATAATAAATTTACCAATGACAATAAAATTTCCCACCAAAATTTAAAAATTTGGCTTGAAATTTTAAATAAATTCAAATTTTAATTTAATAATATTTTCACATTAAAATATTGCGTGACGGATATATGACTGTAAAATACCATCGTTAATTCATGACGGCAAATATTCTGTCATAAATTAATGACAGTGACATAGATGACATATGAATTGTCTGTCATGAACCCTCTTTTATAACAGTTATTGTCCGTCGTCTATTGCATGTTTTCTTGTAGTGACCCAAAAAATATGGTTTACGAATTTAAGAAATCCATCTACAGACTTAAGTAAGCATCTTGACAATGGTATTTCAAGTTTCATCAAGTGATCATCTTATTTGGTTTTGAGGCGAGTTTGGTCGAAGATTGCATATATCATAAGCCCTATAAGATTAGCATATTTTTCTAGTTTTATATGTCAACGACATTTTGCTTGTCGGCAACGATATAGGCTTATTGCACAACACCAAGAGATTTCTAGTTAAGAATTTTGTGAATGTATTCTTGCAAATTCTCACCCTATTAAAGATCTCATGACACCCAAAAGGGAAAAAAGTTAGAAAAAAGGTACTGCTATTTACAGTTATTATATTTTCGATACTCTAATTCTAATAAAATTTTATATCACTAAAATATAATATAATTTACTATTAAGAACATTAATATATTTTAAGAAAAATTTAATACCCTTAAAACTCATTTATACATATTATTGCAGGTAAAAGCATTAAATATCAGGTTTTTTCCTTGTCATTATTGAATTTAATCAATTGTAAAAACAAAATATTTAGGGTCCATTTAGGATTTCTTTTGGGAGGTTCAAAAGTGATTTTGAAAAGGTAAATTTTAATTTTCGTATTTGGTAAATTTTTTTAGAAATTACTTTTGGCAAAATCGCCCTATCCTACAACAAATTTGGAACATAAAAAAAGAGTAACTTTTCAAAATCTGATTTTGAGAGTCACTTTTATACTCAAAATAATTGCATATATATCCTCATATATATTATTAAAATCCACAATTATTCTTATTAATGAGAAAATAAAATCATTAACTTTAAAGAGATTATTATTAATACTAATTATATTGAGATAACAAAATAAAAAATAAGATAAATAATATAAAGTATTTATTTTCGTTATTAATTATCTTATATACACAATTAAAAATATTGTGTGTGTGTGTTTATAAATGTGTAAGTAAATTTTATTCAACGTTGTGTTTAATTCAATCATTTACATTCTTACAATTGTTCGACAGTAAGCTTTGCCGAACATGTACAACTGCTTTTAAAACTTATAGATTTTTCAAAAATAAATTTTATTAAATATTTAACTAATTCTCTTCATAACTGATTATTTCTACAGCACAGCTAATAGTAATTATTTTAGAAGCCACAGTATTACCAAACTGGCCTTAAATTCTACGTGATCTAGGAAGTCATCAAGCAGGACACATACTCTTCTCTTCAATGGAACAAATTGCACCATTTATATAGAAGAACATCAAATACGAAGAAAAGTTGAGTCAATCGATTATAACATTCTTGGGCATTATGTTTTATGACTTAGAGAATGATGAAATAATTTGCGCAGTACAAGAAAACAGGTAATAGATGACGGGAAATAACTATCATAAAAAGGGGTGAATGACAGACAGTTCATTCGTCATCTATGTCACTGTCATTAATTTATGACATAATATTTTCCGTCATGCATTCATGATGATATTTTACGATCATATATCCGTCACACAATATTTTAATGTGAAAAAATAATTAAATTAAAATTTAAAATTATTCAAATTTTCGCGCCTTTTTTTAAGTTTTTTTAGCGGGAAATTTAATTATCATTTGTAAATTTATTTTTCAATTTTGGCGGAAACTTATTTATGACAGAATGTGTGATGGGTA
>NW_006262339.1:20340509-20370817 GCF_000493195.1 Citrus x clementina
AATTTATTGATGAATTCCTGTTTACAAATTTAATTAATTAATAAAATGGATATCATAAAAAAATAAAAACAATTGATATTAATTAACATCCATTCAATTTAACAAATTAATTTTGAAAGAAATACATATATTATCCAATGTGATCACCACCAATACATAATAAAACATCTCAAATTGGAAAAACCATCCTAAAGAATAAAATAATAGTTAAATTCCAATCAAGCTCCAAGAAAATCAATTAAAATTTCAGCCACCAAGCCAAGTTACCCAATAAAATTTCCAAAAATTAATGCAAGTATTCCAACGGCAAGATTTTGAGCAAAACTTCCAGTAGCAATACCATCTTCCAACAGCACTCTAATTCTAGCTACATACCCAGGAACACTCCAACTCATATGCAGCAACTCACCATCTTCCAATAGCACTCTAATTCCGACATATATCCAGTAGCATTCCAACCCAAAGAAGCAAACCAATCTATGCAGAATCAATCAAAAATCTGCAGGGGCTGTCTTGCTATTGTTCTGAAGTGAAAAAAGCTCCTGTAAATTACTAGGGTTGTTTTCACTGTAGAGAAGCAGCAAAACAGTCAATGTAAACTTCCAACGGCTATTTTGATAGCAGAACTATAGCAAAACATCTAAAGTTTGCACTAAGGTCTCAAGTGATCCTTTCAGATGAATTAGAAAGGAAAATATTATTACCTGTGTTAGACACCATTGTTGAAGTCATAGCAAATAGCCTGCAAATATAATAACAACATTTACATTAGTTTATGAAACTACTGTTATTATTTTTTTACAAGGATATGTAAATGAATAATAAGAGTATTTTAAGTTACATATATACTGCACCTTGAGAGACCAGCCATTGATGTGCCATTGTAGCTTTTGAAAATAATATAGTATACACAAAGTGAATTTGTAGAAGCTAGTTATACATTTATTAAACAAATAAACTTGAAAAAAGAATTAGATGACCAAATTATAAGTGTAAGCATTATAATATAATTACCTTTAATATTTTTGGAGCATTTGTTGCAGAAACCATAGCTATGAGAAGAAATCGTGTCATCAACGTCTGAAAAACAATGTAATTTTCAGTCCCATATATGATTAATATACACCATTAATAGTCTAGTTTTGGGCATTAAAAGGATCTAAATTGATATATGTAAAGGTTTACCAAATAAAAGGAACAATTTCTTTTGTCATGGGAGCAAGTCATTTGCCATTTTTAAGAATTTTAAAAATCTTAATTTAAAACTAGTAAAATGAAGGCTCAATGTAGTTGGAGGACAATTGTTAAATGATAAAAAACTACTTATCTTCTACCCACTGAAAGAGAGTAGCAATTGAATCTTAAATAAAAATAGTAAAAGTTCAAAGAGAATTTTATTTCTATACAAAATGGTTGCCAAACAAATTGTGCTGCAGAGCACATACCTTGAAGCCACAACAGTACATGCATTTATGATCAAGTCTTGCTTTAAAGTTTGGATAGAAGCATATGTTACAATAGATGCAGAAATTGTGCCAACACTATCAACCTCTGAAAGGATTAGGTTCAAGTTAGCAAAAAGAGAATCATGAATTTCATATTCCTGTTGAATACATGTGTGCCAATGTCAATGCCATTTGCATCTAGGGGCATTGCATAGCTTCACACATGCTAGCAATGCCCACTTAAATGTAGGCTATTCTGAATCTACCCAACAATAGCATTTTGGTATAGATCATAGCATGAATATGAATTCTATGTTCTGTAAAAGTTAACAATTAAAGGCCTACAAGTTATTAAGCACGGTTTCCTTAAGGATCTAATGTATGATAAATATGTTAGTCTTTTATCAAATTTCTTATTAATGTGATTCTTAAAGTTCCATAAAGCATTAGAGAAAGCGTAGCCAAAAAACAACCATGGCAATTAACTAATATTTGGAACATAATACAAAAAGAAAATAGAAATTACCAACACAAATAATAAGGATAAAATACTAACCTAAAGATGTGTCTTTTCCTAGCCATATTATATCTAGGTGGAGGTCTTTGTAAGTACTATGATACCTAACCCAAGGGATCCTTTCTGGAAATCTGATCAGTTGTATTAACCCATCAAACTTAAGACCAACCAATGAACATAAATAGAACTCAGTTTATAAGCATATCTAGCTAAAGCACAAATATGCTATTGCCAAAGGTTAGAACAATAACCAATACACCCTTCTGAAGAGCTTGCTCTGGTAGTACCAAAATCGGAACACAAAAGTACACTTGCAATGTGTAAATTATAGTTGCACATCAAAAGCTCAATCAGCACAACAAAATTTACATAGGCAAGCAAACCTTTTTAACTCAACAATGATGCACACTTCAAAACTTAATATTTTGCGACCTACACTCGTTAAAAGTTTAGTAATTCACAAATTGCAGTTTAAAAAAAAGTTAAATGGCCTGCCGAGGATCAATCAAACTAATTGAAAACAAAACCATCTTAACATAAATCCGATTTTTTACATATGTACATATTCTTTAAATACAATTGATTGCAAAGAGTGTAAGAACTGACCTGAAAGAGCACAGATGCTCATATAGATAAATAAACATTGCAATATTTAAGTGCTTTAACAATAATTTAATTTAATACTAAACACAAACAAAATCAATTGAGAACTGGCCTGAAAGTGCATTAGACATATCAAAGAGGAACAATCTAGTTAGATACTTCTCTAATGCAGTTGAGGCTTCAATAATACAAACATTCTTGATACTGAAATGACATCTAAAGGAACATGGCTATCGAAACCAGAGCAGTCTACAAGATTACCAATTCTAGTTGTACTCAAAGAAACTGGACTCCTAAAAATAGCAAATTTTGACAAAAATAATTTTAGTATCTAAATTTTCTTTTTTTAAAAAAAACTAATAAAAGGAAAGGTGAAACTGATTTATTAATCTTATCTTTATCATTCAAGGTAAACAGTGTAACTCCATATGTAGCCCATAACCAGCCTAATAATGAATGCAGCAAATGAAATGAATGTTAAAACACTAAACTAAAAAGAACTTCAGTAACTAGAAACCTAAATAAAAGTGAACCAATAAGAACAGAGTGTAATTCTCAGCCCATAGGAAGGGAAACTCTATCAACTATGAAATATAGGGACCAATGTAGGAGGCAGACGTTCATTTTTCTCAATTATCTGATCCTCTTCTTCAATTGCCCCAAAGACATTGGCTCTGAGTTCAGCCTAGCAAACAAACTGATTTGAGTCGGTTACAATGGCATAAAAATTGAATTAAAAGGAAAGACTTTACTATAATTAAAATATTCATCGAATATTAAGAAAACACCAAAAATAAAATTTTGGGCAAAACCCATCAATCCAGTCAGAGTTATGACCTTCCAGATAACATCAATCAGCCATAAATCTATTTAACTTTATCTTTAAACCCTAATTTCTCTTCAATTTCCTATTAAAGAAATTTAACCACACAATATAGATGAGATCTATAAAATGCAAAAAAAAAAAAAAAATGCATTGCACGAGATTAGACATAAAACAAGAGCTAAACTAATTTCAAATTTCTTCTCTTTTTTCTTCAGCAATTCTTCGCGACAACTATGGGGAAATGAAGAAGACGAAGTGGTAGTTGGGTATACTCATACCCGGATCTTAGAGAGGACGCCTTTCTTCTCTAGCATTCTGGTGACTAGGGTTTTGAGGTCCATATTTCTCGACTGTAATCCTTTATTTTTGAATAAGCTTGCTCTCTGTCTCTCTTTCACCGTTGCTTCTGCTGTTTGTGTGCGAGAAATTAAGACTTTGATAGAGGAGAAACCAATAGAGTAGTACTAGGAGGGAAGAAATGTCCAACATCCTTTTTTTTTTCAATAATGGCGTTTGAGATTGCGGCAAGATGAGGGAAGTCAGTATCGGGAGAAGTCGAGGGTTTTCAGTTTCGGTCTTCGTCTTTCAGGGATTTTCCGTGGTATACCCCAAAAATAGGGTATTTATCTAAAAATACTCCATATTCAAAAATTCCTCTTATATGCCTTTTTCTAATATGCAGTTACGAAATTACCCTAATAAAAAACTTAAATTAACCAAACTATCACAACTAATCATGTAACAAAACCCCTAATTCTCTCTCATGAGCAGCGTCTCCTTCAGCTCGTTCTTCTGGATTTCTCCTCCTCCATTTTACCAATCCCTGCAATTTTACAACAATTCTTCTACACTCTCACCGAAATGCAGCAAAACAAGTAAAACAACGCCGCTTCTGTGCAAACTAGTAGCTGCAATTCCCCCACTCTCCTTCAGCGTGTCCTCCTCCATTTTACAAATCCCTGCTATTTTACAACAACTCTTCTACACGCTCGTCGAAACACGGAAAAACAAGTAAAACGAGAAATTGATTGTAACCCTTGTGCTTTGAAGGTAATTTATCAATTTAATATATGTGGAAATGTTAGGTGGGACTAGGATTTTGCTTTCCATCCATGAGGAGTTGTATCTTCATCTTGAAAATGATTGTTCTGGCATACTCCGGAATTCAGGAGTAGCTTTTCAATAGCTCATCTCTAAACAAATTTTTAACATTACAAAAGAGATATTTTACATTTTCCATGAACTTCTAGACTAGGAGTTGTCTTGAAATTAGTTCATGAAGCTGTGATAAATCATTGAACAAATTCATTGCATTTTATTTGATTAATAATGTTAGATTAGGAAAGAGAAAAAGATGAGTAACTTGTGGTTTACAAATTTGTCACAAGGTGATGAGAACTATGGAAAAACTGGGAACCACTCCCCCCCCCCCCCCCCAAAAAAAGAAAGATTGTGACTTCTCCAGTGATGCATCTCAATCTTACTACCTGTATGATTTAACCGTATTTATGAATGAATATCTATGATTGCTTATGATATCTGAAGTTCTAACTGAAAGGGATTGGAAAATTGAGGAAACAGTTTGTGCTAACTAACATAGTGGATTTTTAATTTCTAACTAAGACAGGGTATAATTACTTTTTAAAAGAAGGGGGGTGGAGATACTAATGTACTTCTGGAGACCAATCACGTTATGATTCTTATTTGTTAATATGGTTCGATATTTAAGTAAAGAAGTGACCTTTTGTTATTGTTAGATGAGTTTGTTATCAAATTGTGTATTCTGCTTGTTCTTATTTGATTTTCACTGATACGGTTTTAACATCCAAATTCACCAATGGACTCATTACGCAAATGAAGAAAGAATGTGATTTTGCAAACTTATGTGACTATTTATTCTCTTTGTAGAGCTTAAGTCGCGTGCTTCTAGTTATGGTTCTCTGCTTTCTAATATTTATAGTTACCCCTTTCTATTCTTTTTCTCTTTGATGGTATGAGAAGAGTCAAAACTTTTATTAGCTGCAGAATTTTTTATGACGTTGTCTGCAAATGCCACTGTAGTCTCAAAGCAAGCAGGTTGAGGAGGTTACATGTAATCCTGGATTTTATAGAACTTCCAATTAGTTGTTCCTTGAGGCTCACTAGAGGTACCATACAACTCTTGGTTTGTTTATCATGTGTAAGAGCAATATATTTGGTTCATTCTTATTCAATTTTTTTAGTGGTGATTGTGGAGCATTTTTGTTGCGGTACTTGGAGGTCCTAGCCCATGGACTTGATGTCAATTCATATTGCCAACAAGATCATGTTTCACAATTTCGAAAAACCTTGGCTGTAAAATTATTTGGGCTTAGGTCATGGAAAAAAACTTTGTAGTGTCATTTTTTTGGACTATGAGATGTAATAGTTATGATGAGGATGTTATTGATATTTGATGTCATTAAAGATAACTTGACAGCATTAATATATTTTATTTCTTTGTTAATTATATTAATGATAGATAAGATAGTTTGTACAATCTATGTGATATAACATGATTGCCATATATGCACAGGGAATACACTGTAAGAAAATACACGACTGCAGTCGGGTATTTGCACAGATACACGACTGCAGTCGGGTATTGACAAATAAACATGACAAGCTCTCTGTGACAAAATACACGACTGCAATCGGGTATTTGCACAGATACACAACTGTAGTTGGGTATTTAGAAATATTGCAGTCGGATATTTGCACAGATACACAACTGCAGTTGGGTATTTAGAAATAAACATGACAAGCTCTCTATGACAAAATACACGACTGCAGTCGGGTATTTTCACAGATACACGACTGTAGTCAGGTATTTAGAAATAAACATGACAAGCTCTATGTGACAAAATACACGACTGCAGTCAGGTATTTGCACAGATACACGACTGTAGTCGAGTATTTAGAAATAAACATGACCAGTTCTGTAATAGCCATATTACACGATTGTACTCAGGTATGTGTACAGAAGAAAAACTCTTTTCAATCATTCATTATATTGATGACACAATCAATATAGACTTTAACATATCAAACTTCAAATAAATGAAACTAACTGTAGTCCGGTTGCCTATCAAATAACATAAATCCAATACGTATTGAAATCGTAAATAAGTCGTAATACAATAGAAGTTGTTTAACATTCATCATAAATTTTATAAGCCTCTGGTCGCCTCCCTTCAATACTTATTCTTAGAAAGCTACACAAATACGTTTATTCATCTGCGAAATAAAAAAGGTAGAAATTTATCACTAAATATGAAAGATATTCAAAAAATTAAAACAACAAAAAATAACAAGTATATAAGGTTCATAGTAGTACATGTGCTTGTTTATGTTTCATTTGGTCTAACTATGGGCTCATTGTTAGACAGTGAGATTGGTGCACTGCAAGTTAGTCGATTATGTCTTCGAGAACCACACCTACCACACTTACAGCGCAACTTCTCTTCGCCTTGTGATGTTATCCTAATTTGTTGTGGTCGACCTTTTTTCCGCTTTTCCATAGGGGGCAAAACCTCATTACTGTAATAATACAACAGTTGATTATACAACAAATACAAAAATAAAATCAAACAAGATTTATAACGAAGTGTGGATATGTCTGCCTATTTACACGACTAACGTCGTGTAATTGATAGTTTACACGACAATAGTTGTGTAACTTGCTAAAATACACAACTATAGTTTTGTAAACAATTAGATGATATATTTAATAAAATATAATTGTAATCTTTATACTAACAGAATGCTAGGTGTCATAACAACTACTATATCTTTCAAACTTGCACGGTTGTTGTCGTGTAAATTCATAAATACATGACAGAAGTGGTGTAAGTTGCAAAAATACATGACTTAGTAAATAATCAGAGGACATATTTCTTCTTAAAAAAATGTTGGGATCTCATAACAATTGGAACATTTTACATATATACACAATTATAGTATGTAAGTTTATACGTACACGCTAGTAGTCATGTAACTTATTAACACACACGATTATAGTCCAGTAATAGTAAAAGGATATATATAGTGAAAAAAATATATTTTTTGAACCAATAGAATGATAAGGTGTTATAATAATTGAAATTTTTTGCACATTTTTACGACTATAGTCGTGTAAATACATACATACATGACTGTTGTCGTGTATGTCGGGTGCAGAAAAAAAATTGACAACAACTTCAGGTTTTAACGAATGTAGTTATAAAATCCATCAAATAATAGTCATATGATGCAAATGTAATGAAAATATGAGTTGCTTTAGTGTTTATCACAAACCAAACAAAACCCTAAAAATAATATAATGTCAACAAATTGAATAAATAGCCCAAAATTTAAAAAAAAAAAGTTTCAAATACCTTATTCATGGGATGAATAATACACCCAGCTGCAAACAAAAATCTCAGTACATTAGCTATTTGTGAGTGATTTTGAGTGTGGTGTGAGTTTTTGTTGTGTGGAGTAAACAAAAAGAGTGAGAAGTAAAGAGTGTTGTGAGTTGTGTGTGTTTTATATTTTTCTTTAGGGATATTTTAGACAATGTACCACATAAAAAGGCATAGTTAAATAATTTTCAAGCATGGGGTATATTTAACTAAATACCCTACTTTTAAGGCATATTTAATAAAAAACCCCTTTGTCTTTTGTGTGTATGTTGTGAAAAATACTTAGACAAACATACTTTTAAAATTTATTTTAGAATTAAAAATTTTAAAAATTTAATATTTTAAATTTATGATCAAAACGTCGTCGTTCCAACTTATGCGAAACGATGACGTTTCTTGATTCATATAACATTTTGCTTAAAAAAAAACTCAAAATTTTGGTCAAAATAGCGCCAAAGTAAAGTCAACATTAAAAATAGTGTAATTGTTCACATATTAAGTAATGAATTATAAGTTGACATGTGGCTAAATAAAAAAAAAATTCGTGATAAAAAATTATTCTATCACAAAACCATTATTAATTCCTGATAAAAAATAATTTTATCACAAAACCATCATTAATCCGTGATAGAAAATAATTCTATCACAAAACCATCATTAATCTGTGATAGAAAATAATTCTATCACAAAACCATCATTAATCCGTGATAGCAAATAATTCTATCACAAAACCATCATTAATCCATGATATCAAATAATTCTATCACAAAACCATCATTAATCCGTGATAGAAAATAATTCTATCACAAAACCATCATTAATCCATGATAGATTAAAAATTTTATCACAAGTCTATTATATTTTTATGATATAAGCCAAGTCAGTCACAAGTTATCTATCATCTATTGCCAGTTTTCTTGAAGTGGTGGGTGTATAAAAAAATAAAAAAATAAAAAAATAATTATGAGTATGGGTTTAATAAAGGACTGTTTTGGTATTTGAAAAGTGTGCTAGTAAAAATTATATTTTAAAATTTATTAAATGAGTGTGCAGAGTAATAGAGTGCTCAAAATAAACTTTAGAGTATAACTTTAGAAAGTTAAGATTATATGTAGTGCTTTATATGTTCATTAGACATTTTAGTGCGATCGTTCAACCTTTAATGAAATCATACTAGTTAATCACAATAATGATTGGTTAATTTTAAAATTAGATATATTTATGGGAAGATTTTATTACTTACATAAATGATGTGATAGACATGTTCCATTTTGCACATGCTGCGCGGAGTTTTTGGTTTTCATGGCTAATTGTGGCTACTTGTTGTTATTAAGGTGCAAATTTGAGGGACGTACCAGGTCTACCGATTGATAAAAAGAACAGGGTAGCACTGATGTCTTACTTACCGTCCATTAGTACTTGGAATTAATTAACTACATTTGCACTTAGAGTTAAAATCCCACTGCCACTAGAATATGAGTAGAGATGGCAAATATCCAATTATGGATGGATAATATCCATCCAAATACAAATCCATAATTATCCATGATAGATATATCCATATCCATATCCAGTATTTAATATTGGACATGGATATGGATTTTATCCATAAAGATATGGATATCCACGGATATCCATGAATATTTTATTTTTATTATATAAAAAATAATAATAAAATAAAATAAAAAATAGTTAAAAACAGTATTAAATTCTAATATCAAATAAAAAATAATAAACATAACAAATATCAAAACTATGAATTAAAAAAATTATAATATGAAATTACAAATTAATTTCAAATTAAATACAAAAAGTTCATTCCTCTAACGCATCATTAATCTCCAATCTTCTAACACATCATTAATCTCCAACTAGATCATCATCATTAATCTGCAAATTCAAACAAAACACAGATAATATTAAATGCACAATGAGCCAAATGAAAAATGAAAGAAGCTTGATAGTGTAAGTTCAGCCAGTTGTGACAGTTACCTGCGGATATGATGAGTGCCTGACCAGTATAATTCAGGTTTGCCTTTGTCCAAGGAATTTTTCAAACTGTAACCAACTGATAACAAAAAGTAAATGAGAAAATGACAGAAAAAAGCCAGACCTGCCATTTGATGCATGAATAGAGCAGATATGAACTAAACAGGAAATTCTGAAACCATATAATTTGCCACCATGGCCATAACAAATGAAATATCTTTGGCAGCCGGATAGATTTTCAAATCAAGTGAAACTTAAGATGAATAACACAGGACAAAAGATTAGGTAATAGAAGACAGGGCCACAGAACAGAACACCAGGGATCTGTAACATTGAGGTCCTTTCCTAAAAATATACTCTTCAATTAGGCACAACAATAAGCATCAAGCACATACCAAAAAAAGAAAATAAACACTATTCAGAACATGGTTGGGTCTCCTCTTCATCATCATTATCAGTCACTTCTCCATTTATTTCTTCCCCATTCATCACTTTATCTTTAGGAATCTCACCTAATTTAAAAAAAAAACTTGTAAAATATAAAAAAAAACAAATACTATCAAAATCAAATAAGTGCATAAGTGAGCTGAATTTGATACCTTTTAATTGAGCCCATATCCAATTCTGAGTACACATTAAGGCCTCTACTGTACTCGGATGAAGTCTACTACGATGTGGGCTTAAACATCGACCTCCCGCACTAAAAGCAGATTCGGAAGCAACTGTGGAGACCGGAACAGCCAGCAAATCTCTAGCAATCTCAGACAATATCGGATATCTACTTCTATTCACCTTCCACCACATTAAAATATCGAAGTCTGGAGTAGTCTTATCCTCTTCTTCCAAGTAAGTATCTAACTCCGACTTAACTCGTTTACGAATATGTTGGCTTTTGAATGCATTAAATTTTTGCACATCCCACATACCCATCACAACTGAACTAGAATTAGAATTACAAACAACACTAGACTCACCAAATCCTTCAGCCAAATTCGATCCAACCACACTCTTTTTTTTATATTCTGAATATAAGTCAGAACAGAGAGTACGGATTCTATCAATATGAGTTGATGCATCACTACCATAAATCTGAGGAAAGAAATAATCCACTAGAACCATTTTGTATCTAGGATCCAATACAACAGCAACAGCCATTACACCATGGATTTCATCCCAATATTTTCCAAACTTTTCTAACATACTTTTCGCCATATTTTTTATCACATCACATGAAGAATTAAGCCAAGCATTCAATGATAATCTAATTTCACAAATTATTGGAAAAAATAAGTTAGCCATATATTATATATACTAGCAGATTCTTTGAAGAAAGTAACCACTGCATATTGAAACTCTTCCAATTCCTCTCTCTCTCTCTCTCTCTCTGTACACACACACACACACAGAGCCATGTAAACAAAAATAAGAAAAATAATGGAAGCCATAAAGGCATAAGATTTTAGGCTTGTAAAAGCTTATTTCATGTTTAATCATGGAGCCAAATTCATAAACTAAATTAAACCCCATCCAGCAATTAATCAAAATCTAGATTTGTGACTGACAAAAGGTGAAGAAAATATTTGCATAATTTTAGTAAAATCACCAGAAATACGGTGAAAATGCTGGGTACTGTGAAGATCAATCAAAGCCAAATATATATTAAACGGCTTATAAGCTTCAGCAATCAAAACTTACCTTGCGCGGGAGACAACGAACAGGCGGACGGACGACGGTGGTGGCAGCGACGACAGAGACGATGGTAGCTGGAACGAGGCAGAAAAACGCTCAAGAACAGCTGGAAGCTGCAGTTACGGCTGATCAACCATTGGTACAGCGCCGGCGCACCTAAACGGAACCCCCGGAAAGCGGCGTCGGAGTTGGGGAAGAGCGTCGGTAAGCAAAGACCGGCCGGCGAGCGATGTGATAATCTTAGGTTTTGCTATCCAGACATTTGTTTTTGCTTATTTCATTTTAGTTTTACGATTTTAATTTTTTAATTTCAAATAAGATATTAATTGGATATTGGGTATCCATTGGATATCCATACCCATCCAATTTTTATTTGGATATTTTTTAAAAATATCCATATCCATATCCAAAAAATTTTGGATGGATATTATCCAATCCAATTGGATTGGATGTATGGATATCCAATTTAAATGGACCAAATTGCCATCCCTAAATATGAGCCTTCCTTCTTCAGTGCCAGCTATAAGGATGAAAGTTAATAATCGATGGACGAAACTTCCTTTTGAAATAGAGATTGAGAATGTCAAATTCAAGCATTTTGGAGCAGTTACTAAGGTAACTAAGGGGATGTAAGATTTTATTTTATGTTTTGTTAGATTAAAATATGATGATGAGTTAACACCTAGAAAAATGTTTGAGGAACTAAAGTTTGACAAAAAGCTGGCAAAAACACACTCAAAACAACGTTGTTTTGTTTTTTTTTTTGTTTTAAAAAAAATATTAAATTCACTCAAAATGATGTTATTTTGATTATATTTTTGTCATCCTTTTGTCAGGCTTGAGTTTATAGCAGTACTCTAGTACTTAATATTGTTGTTACAAAAATTTAATTCATCTCTCTTTCTTTTTAATTTTATTTTTTGGTGATCATTTATACATTTAAAAAATAGGCGTTATGTTTGTGAAGAGGAAAATGACAATATTGATATAAGTATATCAACCAAAAGGAAAACAAGTCGCAAGGTAATTAACTAGTTAAGCTCCTTAATCCTTATTATCTTACAACAGAAAATTAACTAGTTTATTTTTGGATTAATATTATATTCTTGAGTTTTATTTTCAGGAAAATGAAAAGTTCTTACTGCTGGGCCCTTCGGCTCCTTCCTCGGGCCCTCTTCTGGGCACTCAGACCGTCATTCTATATAAATGACCAATTCTTAAAAAAAAAAAGAAGTAAATTGTTATAAACTAATAGGTGAACTTTCACCATTTATCTCAAATTGGTAAATCATCATTTACCCCTTAGCTTTCCAACTCTATATATGTAATGTATTCATTCGCATTGGTAACAATAAAATTCGAAAGCTTATCAATAATAAGCTTAGTAATAAGGTACTTTTAAGTACTTTGTTTAATTCAAAATTTTTCTGTTATCTATTTATTTTATAACATGCTATCAACATGATGGCTGATTTGACGTGAGTAGTTGAATTTTTATTACTTGTGTTTATTTATGTTTATTTCTTTTATGTTTTGTCATCATTATTATGAGTTATTACTTGTGTTTATTTATGTTTATTTCTTTTATGTTTTATCACCATTATTATAAGTTTGTTATATTGTTTATTTTTTATGAACTTTTTTATGGCTGGTTCTATAATACCGCCTATATTATTATTATTATCTTTATATTAATATGTTATTATTCTAATATTGATTTACATGGTTGGTTCAACCGCCTGTCTTGTTTTAACTTATCTGCTTGTATGACTTGTTCAACCGCCTACCCTATTTAATTTATTTGCTGATATGGCTGGTTTAATTACCTATTAAGTTATTTTAATTTCAATAAATTATAACTTGTTCTTGCATATACTTGTCTTTGAATATTATTGTTATATTCTGAAGTCTACAACACAAATGAGGTGGTGAGAACTTGAAGTTCTAAACAACTACATAAAGTTTCTACATATTCTATAATTTCTGTTTTTTTTATACTTAAATATTTATATTGTGACACTTATTTCTATTTTCTTTAATCATTAATAATAAGGGTCCTAGAGAAATGGCAACTCTCACGAATATGCAAATCCCTGCTCTTGAAGTTTGGGGAGGAAACTACCTTTCTTGGGTATTGGATGCCAAAATGCATTTGCAAGCTATGAGCCTAGAAGGCACTATAGTAGAAGGAAACGAGGCATCTCTCTGGGAAAAATCAAAGGCCATGGTTTTCCTCCGCCGCCATATACATAAGAGCTTGAAAGCTCAATATCTAACAGTGGAGGATCCACTAATTTTATGGAGTAACCTCAAGGAAAGATTTGACTATCAGAGGGATATTTCCCTACCAAATGCCAAACACGAGTGGTTAAACTTGAGATTCCAAGATTATACAAGAGTCTCTGATTACAACTCTATTATGTTCCACGTAAGCCTAGAACTACAATTGTGTGGGGTAGAAATTACAGATAGAGATATGCTTGAAAAGACACTCATTACTTTTCATGCATCAAACGTTGTCTTACAACAATAATACCAGGAGTGTAGATATAGCAAATATTCTGAATTGATAACAACTCTTTTAATTGTTGAGAAAAACAATGACCTCCTGATAAAAAACCATGAGTTATGCCCAATTGGCTCTTAACCATTCCTAGAAGCGAATGTGAATACATGTAGCAATCGTGAACGTAATCAAGGAGGTAAAAGAGATCTTGGTCACTACCATCGTGGTGGTTATAGGCATGAAGGACAATAAAACAACAAATATGGATGCCACCAAAAGTGAAATGTTTATGAGAGACCTAAATCCAATGATGCAAGAAAGAATAATGTTAGAAATGATAATGGAGAAATATGTTATCGACGTAGCAGGACATTGGTCACAAACTTGTCGGACTGAAAAAAATTTGGTGGACCTTTAACAGGCATCCAAGAAAGGAAAGGGAAAAATTGAGACAAATTTAGTCGAGAACTCAGATCTTGTCGATTTGACTCATCCGGATGCCTTTGATTTTTTTGAAGACATGGAGGGAAAAATGATAAATTAAGTAATAATAGAAATGTCCAAACTTTTATGCTAGTTGCTAATATGCTAACTTTTGTATCTATTTGTAGTTTTATCAATTGTACTCAATGTTTATTTTGATGTTTAACACTTTGGTTTAATGAAGGTTATGGATTTTAGAAATCAATTATCTATTTTAGAATCAAAGGCTTAAGATGTTTACTTGGCTGACAGTGTAACCACACACACTATTCTTCAAGATAAAAAATATTTCTTAGAGATAAAATTACTTGAAGGAAAAATAAATATGATATCTAATCCTGCAAACTAAAATTACTTGAAAGAAAAGTAAATACTATATCTGGTCATGCAGACCTAATAGAAGGCTCTGGAAGTGCTATACTTTTGCTGGCAAGCGGAACAAAACTAATAATTCAGAATGTTTTATATTCAGCAAAATCTAAAAGAAATCTACTAAGCTTTAAAGATATCCACCGAAATGGATATCATATTGAGACTTCCAATGAAAATAATGTGGAATATCTCTACATTACTAAAAATGTCTTAGGAAAGAAATATAGACTGGAAAAACACAAAGCATTCCCAGATTGTATTATACAATCATAAATGCAATTGAAAGCCACGCAGTGATGAATTAGAAGTTCACAGATCCAAGATATTTATGTTGCGGCACGATCGTCTCGGACATCCTAGATCTACAATAATGTGTAGAATTATTGAAAATTCTTATGGACATCCATTAAAGAACCAGAAGATTTTATTGTCCAATGAGATTGTTTGTATCGCTTGCTCACAAGGAAAATATATAGTTAAACCATTTCCTTTCTAAGGTTGGTTATGAATCTCTAATGGTTCTGCAAAGAGTTCAAGGATATATATGTGGGCCAATCCATCCACCTAGTGGACTGTTTTGTTACTTTAAGGTGTTGATTGATGCATCTGCATGGTGGTCACATGTTTGTTTATTATCCACCCTCAACGTTGCATTTGCAAGATTACTTGCCCAAATTATAAGATTAAGGGCATAATTTCTAGATTATCCAATCAAAACCATACATCTAGATAATACTGGTAATTTACATCTTAGACATTTGATGATTACTGTACATCAGCAGGTATCGATGTTGAGCATCCAATTCCACATGTACATATACAAAAATAGATTGGCAAAATCATTTTTAAGCAATTGCAGGTAATTGCAGGAACTTTGCTTATGCATACAAAATTACCAATATATGCATGGGGTCATGCTATTTTACATGTTGCAGCATTAGTTCGTGTTAGACCCATCACTTATCATCAATATTCTCCATCACAGCTTGTACTTGATCGACAACTTGACATTTCCCATCTACACATTTTTGGTTGTGTTGTGTATGTTCTTATATTTATGTTGGCTTTAAATCACCTTTAATTATCAGATATCTTGAACCCTTGATGGGTGATCTTTTCACCACACGTTTTGCAGATTGTCACTTTGATGAGACAATTTTTCTATCATTGAGAAATGGAAAGCCTCTTGAAGTAAGGCATGAATTCTCTTGGAAAGTTCCCACTTTGTCTCACCTAGATCCTCGCACCAATCAATGTGAAAATGCAGTGCGAAGGATAGTACATTTACAGCAAATTACAAATCAATTATCAGATGCCTTTACAGATATAGTGAAGGCAACCAAGTCACACATTCCAACTGCTAATACGTCAGCCCGGGTGGTTGTTCCTGTTGAATAATCAAGTGTAAAAGTGGTAACTTATTTATTAGGCTACAAAAACGTGGTAGACCACTTGGTTCCAAAGACAGTGCTCCCTAAAAGAAGAGAATAAAAAATCAGGATCCTGTTGAAAATAAAGCTCGAGCTATAGACATACCCACATTATCTAACTCACTAGAAGAACTGATGGTTCCTTAAGAGGCACATGTTCCTAAAGAGACAGTAACCCATGAAGAGGTAGGAGAATATAAAAATGAGGAAAAATCCGTAAATTTTACTTATACAAAGGAAATATGGGATCATAATAAAATAAACATCGACAATGTGCTTTCATTCACAGTAGCTATTGAAATTACAAAGGATTTCGAGCATAAAATTGATGATGAATGTAGGCAAAGGCATGATTGGCCTCAATGGAAAGATGCGATTCAAGCAGAATTAAGTTCTCTGGCTAAACATAAAGTCTTTGGACTTGTAGTTCAGACACCTAAAGATGTCAAACCCGTTGGATACAAATGGGTATTTGTAAGGAAACGTAATGAGCATAATGAAATTACCAGATATAAAGCGCGACTAGTCACACAAGGTTTCTCCTAGAGACCTGGTATTGATTATGAGGATACATATTCTCAGATGCTATTATGTTTCAATTTCTAATCAGCTTAGTAGTCTCTGAAAGACTTGACATGCGTCTCATGGATGTAGTGACCGTATAGATGTATGGGTCACTCGACATTATTTTTTTATGAAAATCCTTAAAGGATTCAAAATGCATGAAGCGTTTAAATAAAAAAGATCGTAATCTATGTTCAGGGAAATTAGCATGGTCATTATACAGATTAAAACAATCTAGATGCATGTGGTACAATCATTTGAGTGAATATTCGATTAAAGAAGGATACAAAAATGATTCAATTTACCCATGCGTATTCATTAGAAAATCAGAATCTGGATTTGCAATTGTAGCAGTCTATGTTGATTACATGAATTTAAATAGAACTCTTGAAGAGCTCCTAAAAACTACTGAATATTTAAAGAGAGAATTTGAAATGAAATATTTAGGGAAAATAAAATATTGTCTCGACCTATAGATCGAGCATAAAACAAACGGAGTGCTTAGTCATCAATCACCTGATATTGAGAAAATATTAAAACGATTCAATATGGATAATGTTCATCCAATAAGCACTCCTATGGTTGTTCGATCTCTCGTTCCTAAAAAGGATCCATTCCGGCCCAAAGAGGATGACAAAAAGATACTTGGTCCAGAAGTGCCATATTTAAATGCAATCGGCACTTTATTATATCTAGCTCAATGCACCAAACTAGACATTGCATTCTTTGTGAACTTATTGGAGAGATTTAGCTTAGCATCCACACATTGACATTGAAATGACATCAAACATATGTTTCGATACCTTCGTGGAACGTCAAACTTGGGTTCTTTCAAACGAGCCAACAGAGAATCCTAGTCTTATCGATTATGCAGACACAGGTTACCTATTTGATCCCCACAAAGTCCGCTCACAAATAGGATATGTTTTCACTTACAATGGAACAACAATTTCGTGGCGATCTACAAAGCAAACTTTCGTTGCCACCTCTTCTAATCACTCAGAGATCTGTACACTGTATGAAGCAAGTAGAGAGTGTATTTGGATGCGGTCTATTATCCATCATATTCAAAGCACGTGCAATTTGGCCTTCGCAACAGATGTTCCAACAATTATACACAAAGACAAGGCTACCTATATTGCTCAAATCAGAGAAGGATACATAAAGGGAGACAGAACTAAGCATATCTCACCAAAGTTTTTCTACACTAATGAGCTGTAGCAGGACAAGAAAATTGATGTAAAGTAAAGACACTCCATTAATAATCTTGATGATCTTTTCACTAAAGTTTTTCCCACGAGAAGTTAGTTCACAATATTGGCATGCGTCGACTCAATAGATTATCAAACTGATACTTGACAGTTGAGGAGATATTTCATCTGGGGGAGCATATTTTGAAGATAGGAGTTCTTGCATCTATATAGACAAATGTGTATTATACTCTTTTTCCTTCGACCAGGTTTTATCCCACTAAATTTTACTGGTGAGGTTTTAACGAGGCTGTATTAAACAAACCTAATTAAGTACATAAATGGTAAAGTTCAAGGGGGAGTGTTATAACTAATAGGTGAACTTTCACGGTTTTGTAAGTGAAAAATGTCCCACATCGGCAAGTGATGATTACAAACATAATGATGAACTTCCACCATTTATCCCACATTGGTAAATCATCATTTACCCCTCAGCTTTCCAATTCTATATATATGTAACGTATTCATTCGTCTTGGTGATAATAAAATTCAAAAGCTTATCACTAATAAGCTTAGTAATAAGGTACTTTTTAAGTACTTTGTTTAATTCAAAATTTTCTGTTATTTATTTATTTTATAACATAAATGTTTTAGTTCAACTTTTTAACCTTTTTTTTCGTTGCTTGCCTTGTTAGGGACTCCTTTTTCTGAAGCTTGTCATTGTTTTTTTGGTCGTTGAGCATAAATAAACAGATATACGCTTATTATTGAAAAAAAAAATCAACCCTATTTTTGAAGCAGTGATGTCGAGTAAAATAAAATATTTAACTTGTTTCGGTATTTTGGAGATGACGCACTCGTGGAGCCTTGGAGTCGGAGAGGTGCGAAGGATTTTGGGATTAACAAAAGAACGGAATGGAGGATTTATATAGAGGAAAGAGTTGGGTATGGACTGTGGAATGGAAATAAAATTCTGTGAAAGTCTGTTAAACGTAAAATGGAATGAATTTAATGATTGATAAATAGATAAATACACATCAAATCTCTTTAATTTTTCAATCAACCTTTTTCTTTTTTTATTATTACAGTAGACTATTAAATATACGTAGCACACTTCTATTTATTGATCCCCTGCTAAAAAACAATTAAATACCGAATTAATTTGTTAATCCCATAACAATAATCTTGTTAATAATGAATTGTTTTACTTATTTATAACCGTAAACAAAGAAATTACATCTCCAGTGATTGTCCATGCAATCTTTGGCTCTGTTTGGTGATTTCTTTCCATTCTCGACCGGCTACTGCTTCCAAGTATATATAGGAATTTGTGTAGCTAGCTATATAAATAATTGTCTACCAATATTCAATTGAACTCATTAATTATCTTTAATTTTTTTTTGGGCGATGCATCTTTGAAACGCGATTCACGTGTAAACATTATTGCAATGGGAGTTAAACGTGATTCACGTGTGAACTCATGATTAATTATCACATTCATGTGTTTACGTAATCGAAGTAAGAGAGGTTACGGAGGCTTTCGAAAGATCGTTACACATTAACTGACTTGTTATTTTTCTTTTCCCCTTTCTTCCTTTAATAATATTTTATTGTATTATTAAAAAAAAAATATCATTTCATATTTCATAGTTAAAACGTCAAATTTCTATGTTTACATATATGATGCTGAAAATTATATCTCATTAATGTCTTTTTAACTTTTGTTTTTCACTACAAGAAATTAGGATATATGTGACCGCAAAAGCGGCTTTTTACACAGTGGTTCGTGACCGTATACGGCTTTTGTGGCCTCTTATATGACGGTCAGACAGCCGTCACATATATACTAACTATGTGTCAATTAGTAAAGTTACTAAATCATTTCATACAATAATAATGAAAATATTCTTGAAAATTGTTAATAATAAAATTGTTAATTTGTTTTTAATTAGAAAAATATTAACAATAATTCAAAAAAGAAAAAAATAACTATTTCCATTTGAAAACCAAAATCCTAATCCTAACACTAACATGTCGCCGGTAAATGGAAAATGCCGACGATCTTCTTCTTCATCTTATTCTGCGATCTTCTATTTTGGTGGCTGTTACTAGGTTTTGCAACTGCAATTTCCCTGTCAAAAGAGACGGTTACACAACATTTAATTTGGAACGCGGCGCGTATAAAAGCATCTC
Organism: Citrus x clementina; assembly: GCF_000493195.1. NCBI lineage: Eukaryota > Viridiplantae > Streptophyta > Magnoliopsida > Sapindales > Rutaceae > Citrus > Citrus x clementina. The sequence continues at coordinate 20,360,738 of NW_006262339.1, forward strand.
CAAAATGCTCTTCAAATAAGATTTTATTACTTATTTAAAGAGTCACATCAGCATTTAAGACCCCAAAATATACTCTAATTAAGATTTTTCAAATGAAAAATAATTCTCTCTTTAAACTTGTAGTGTTGTTTTCTTTCTCTTCAATTTATATTTTATTACCTTTTATTGGAGAGAGAGAATTTATTTTTCTTTTGAAAAAATATTTATTTGATTAAAATAATATTAATTTATTTCTATTTGAAGAGTCTTTTAAAAAATAATATATTTTTTCACTCTCCTCTTTGTCACATAATTAACCAAATAAAATAATTGAAAAGTAAAGTTAATAGACTTTTTTTTGGAGATACTCTACCTCCTCTTTACAGTTACAAAGCCATCACAAAAGGTCATATGTAACTGCAAAATAACGGTCATATAAATCACTTTTTCTTGTAGTGAATTTATTTTTTGCGACTTTGATAATATTCCTCGATGTATTGGTTTTAGCAGAGAGGAAGTTTTCTTGCCATTATCACGATGATAAGCACTATTTATAAAACATAAACATTGTTAATGAGTTATTAAGGTCTCAGTTCTCTGTAAGTTGCAAAAATTAGCTAACTAATAAACATGTAGAGTCTGTTTAATAAAAATATTGAAGAAGAACTGGAGCATAAATAGCTAAACTAATATGAACAAAGTCGAGCAAAGTCATACAATTTTATGTCAGCTGAAAACAAATCTACACTCATATAATATTATAATTGACAGACAACAACAATACTCATATTTTTATTCAATTAAACATAAGACAAAAGAGAACACAACATGTACCTAACCAATATGGTTAGGGTTCCTCCTGTATTAAGGAACCAGTTCAGAGGCGGATGTAGTGTAGGACTAGTGGGGGCTCAAGCTCCCACTGAAAAAACTGAAAAAAAAAACTCCTTTTTGTTTAAAAGAAAAATTAATAAATTTTTAAATAATCCCTGTCAGATTATCAAATAGCCCCGTTCTTTCAGTTTCTACAACCACATAAGAGAGAATATTTTTAACAATGAAATTTGTGAAGAATAAATTTCGCAATCGGATGGGAGATGAATGGATAAATAATAATTTGATTGTTTATGTAATAAAGGATGTATTTAATAGTGTTGATAATGAATCTATTGCACAATGTTTTCAGAATATGAAATCACGTAGAGAACAATTGTAAATGTGTTATAAAAAATTGTATATATTCAAGTTTCAGTTTTTATATTTTGTTGTTATTTAATTTAACCCCTAGTAAATTATTTTTCTAGATCCGGGAACTACAAGAAGATTAAAATTGTCATTTTTTAAGTCTTTGTCAACAGCAATGCTTATTCACATGTACATAAATTAAAACATGAATTATAAGTAATATTCAAATGAACTTGGCTTAAAAAACAACCTGCGCAACGAGTTTCCATATATTCTTCAAATCAGAAAGGGAAAGTTCTCTGCTAGCTTTTGGTGAACTGTAATCAAAAGAAAGTTGTAGACTTGAACGAGTTTCCATTTCTGCTGGTTTGATATGATATGATACATACACACATACATACATATATGTATGTATCCAAAATCTTGAATTTTATAAAAATCTAAGAAAATTATTAAATTATGAAGTTTAATGGCATAATTGCACAATACTATTAAACTACACAATTTAATAACTTTTTCAGATTTTAATAAAGTCAAGGATCCTAATCAAGTAGTCAACAGTACCATGGTATTCATTAATTACGGATCAACGGCTGAAGTTTTGTTATAATCCATAAATTGTCAAGATTAAGGGCCATGGTCAAAAGATTGTGATAACTGCGAAATATGCAACGTCTAGTCCACAATAATATCAGTAACTGTAAAAAGGAAGACAAAGAAAATGATTAAATACCATTATCAACTATCGAACAAAAGCGAAGCAAAATGCATGGCATAGACAACGAATCAACAGTTGACGGTTTTTTGCAAAATAATTAAGTTTAACGGCTGTGAACACAACTCAAAATATCATTTAAAATGATATGACTAGGGGTGTTCGCGGATGAAATTTTGCATATTGGATATAAATTCATATCTAATTCACGAATTTGCGAATTATAAATTTTCAATTCAATCCAATTCACGAATTGGTGAAATTTAATTTAAATCCAATCAATAAGTTTGTGGATCAGACATAAATTTGACCTAATCCATATCCAATCACCATTTTATTAATTGATTTGTGAATTAACAGTTTTTAATTTTGTCCAATCCATCAATTCATTAAATAAGAAAATCTAATATAAAAATAATTTTATTACTAATTAAATTCAAAATTGAATAATATTTAAATAAATTAATTGTTTAAATAAAACCAGAATAATACATTTAAAGTTTCAAAATATAACACAGCAAAGGGAAAAGATCACATTTGTTTAGATTAAAATATAAAAATTAACTAAAATTATTAAAACTAACTATTTAAGAAGCTATATTTGTTTATTTAAATATTTGATTATTTAATTTTTTTATTATAATTGGATAAGATATAATATGGTATTAATGTAATTATATTTTAATTAATTTATTCATTAGTAAGTAGTAATGCCACATTTACAAGTTTTATTTTTTAATTTAATATTTTTGTTTGTGGATTTACATAAGTAAATCCATATCTAATCCACTATCTGTTAATTTTTAAATTATCAATTGAATCCAATCCATCAATCCATAAATGAGATTTTTAATGGATTAGATAGATTAAATTAAATTCAAAACACCCATAGATATGACATGAATCAATTAAATAGTGAGATAATGTTATTAAAATTATAAACAATCGTCAAGTATTTAATAAATATACGACACATTATTTGCCACGAAAGAAACAAAATCGAAATAAAATTTTTAGATATTTATCTGCTTTTTAAATGATTGCAACAAGTGTGAAACACATGGTTTGATGGTCCACAAAATATATAATTGTCAAAAAGAAGACGGACAAAGTAATTGATGATAAACCATCTTGTACTTTATTGCAGTACAGCATGATTCACACTTATCCATCTTGTACTTTATTGCTGCACAACATGATTCACACTTTTTGCAATCAGTATTTAAAGAAAAGAGTTTTTAGAGTGCACCAGTGTTACTGCACTTAATTAAAAGATATAAAAATCACTACATAATTGATGGTTGTATACAATTAGGGAGTCCCTATATTACATTAAATATAACATACACTCCACAACAACCACATAAATGATGGACTCACACAATTTATGTAGTTGTTATGGAGTGTGTATGTTACATTTCATGTAACATAACATTTGGCATACAATTAAACTAGGCATGTTATATATACACATATATTTTGAATAAAGTATTTTTAATGTACTTTAAAAATTCTCCTATAAACATGATTATTATATGGTAAAAATTCCCACCCTATAAAAGATCTCATCATAGCCAAAAAATAATTATATATTTAAAAGAAAGGGTAGATGTATTTTGAAAGAACGAATTAGATATGGAAATAAATAGTGTGTGTTTATAAAGTCAATAAATGTCAAATGGAATGAATTTAGCGATTAATAATTAGGTAGGTAAACATGAGATCACTTTTTTCGATCAACATTTTTTATTATTAAAATAGGCTATTGAATATTCGTAGCGGACTTAATTCTATTTTCTTCCTCAGCTAAAATATTGTTATCACCAAATTAATTCGTTAATCTCAATCTTGTTAATATATAATTGTTTTAATTATTTATTTATAACTCTCTGGGCAGGTATGCATAGTCGTGTATGTTATTTTGCACGTTAGGCCACGTGTCATCTGATTATCAGCTGGCATCTAAAAGTCTGACTAATGATCAAGTGACACATGGCCAGACACGCACAAGTACATATGCGATGGCAAACACCAAATCAGATTTCGTTATTTATAAATGCAAATTAAGAAAATTAGAAGATCGCCCCTGATTGTCCATGCAATTTTTGTTGGCTCTATTTCGTGATTTCTTCCCATTCATGTAATTCCATAATTAATCCCATAATAAGTAATATAGATCAAGAAGCAAAACAGCAAATAATTAATTCCATAATCCCTAGATTTATGGCATAATCGTATATATTTAATTTTCTAGTTTAGCTTTCTGTAACGCACACCTCTACTGCATAATTCATGAGTCTAGAGAAAACCTTTCGTTTTCTAACAATGAGTATCTGCAAATGAAAAAAAAAAATTGTGCATTCACATTTTAGTAACTGCTCGTGCCTGTATTAGGCGTGACTTGCTTTCCTTTCCACCCCGAAAATCTTAATTTGGGGTATTAATTGATGTCGTAGCCTGAAATATTACTGATGTCTTCACTAATTTTATTAGATAGTAGAGAGAAAGTATTCCTTGATGAAATTGTATTTAGCAGAGAGGAAGTTGTCATTAGGGACATGCTTCTTAAAAATGGGAGAAAAAGTTGTAATGCCTTTTTTTTTTTTTACGATGATACGTGCTATTTAAACAAATAAAACATTCTTCATTAGTTATAAAGATCTTGTCCGCTGCGACCTACAACATTAGTTGATTACTAATAAATATCCAGAGTTTGTTTCACAAAAATATTCAAGAAAAGAGAAAGCATAATTAAAAAGATATGGCACAAACAAAATATTACATACTATGCACAATAATTTTATTTATTAAGAAAGACAAATTGCATGAATACAAACAAAGAAAATCTCTTGCATATCTCAAGAGATCTTACTAATTAAACTAAAACAAACTGGCATTCACGCGAAACCATCGACTGGTAATGACAACGAACGGTGCCCACCATTTATTCAATTATTACATATAACACATCCAAAAGAGTAACTCTGTTTATATTTAACCAGCGTGATTAGGGTTCCCTCTATATTGAGAAATCAGAAGAAAATCAAGATTGTGATCCACAACCTCATCATCAGCAACACTTCCAAGATATGGGTCACCCCAACTTTCAGTCCAATCGTTATTACCTGAAAAGTTCATATTATAAAATACACGTATTAAAATAAAAATTATAAATGATGTTCAATTAAAAATGCATGGCCTATATATAAACCTGCGCAAGGAGTTTCCATGATCTTCAAGTCAGAAAGAGAAAAGATCTTTGCTAGCTTCGGGTGAACCGTATTCAAAACTCAAAAGGTAAGTAGTTGAGTTTGAGCGATTTCTAATTTCTGGTTTGATCTTATAGATAGATCAAGTAGCCGACACTGCACTGCCAACGTAGCATATATATATATATAATCCATGGAAGACTCTAGATAATGGATCAACGGCTCAGGTTTCATCCTACAATAAGTAGGTAAGATTAACGGCTAGAGTTATTGCATGTGCGCAACATGGTCCACAAAACAAATAATTGGAATAAAAAAGACGGACAAAGTTATAAATACCATTGAACTCATTAATTAAATACCATTATCAACTACCAAAAAGAAGGGAAGCAATAGTGCATGTATAGACAACGGACCAACGGTTGAAGTTTTTTCGCAAAATAATTGAGTAAGATTAACGGCTATTATCACAGTATAAAATTTCATCTCAAATGATATGACATTAATCAATTGAATAATAAAAAAATGTAACTAAAATTATAAACAAGTATTAAGTAATTGGTAAATATATGACACATTATTTCCCATACCATTCGAGATGCAATTTAAAATAAAGTTTTTAGATATTTATATGTTGTTTAAATGATTGCGACAAGTGTGAAACACATGATCTGATGTTCCCAAAATTATATTTGTCAAAAAGAAGACAAACAAAGCAATTGATGATAAACGATCATTACTTTACTGCAACAAAACATGATTCCCAAAATTATTTTGAAAAACATGATTAATTAATTAATAATCACTTAATTAATGTATGTATGTTATAAACATATTATTTTAAAAAATAACTATATAATTGATAGTTATATTTAATTGAACTACTCATCTTATAGATACATTAATTGAATATAGTATCTAAGGTTATATATATATATATATATATATATATATATATATATATATATAAATTATGTTCTTGATTTTTGTCCTAATATCAATAGGATCGCCAAACCATTGCATGATAGGTTAAAGAAAACTCCTGTTGCATGGTCGGAAGAACATACAAAAATTGTTAAACATATAAAGACTATAGTTAAAAACATTCCATGTTTATTTCTTGCAAATCCTGCATTGCCTAAAATTGTTGAGACTGATGCATCAGACCTAGGTTATGGTGGGATATTAAAACAAGTTAATAATAATAAAGAACAAATAGTACAATATGTTTCTGCACACTGGAATGAATGCTAGAAAAATTATTCTACTATTAAAAAAGAAATTTTATCCATTGTTTTATGCATTTCCAAATTTCAAAGCGATTTATTAAATCAAAAATTTCTGCTTAGAATTGACTGCAAAGCTGCAAAACACGTTTTGGAAAAAGATGTTCAAAACATTGCATCTAAACAGATTTTTGCACGATGGCAAGCCATTTTAAGTGTTTTTGATTTTGATATTGAATTTATTAAGGGAGATACAAATTCTCTCCCTGATTTTCTAACCAGGGAATTTCTTCAAAACAGATAATGCCGCCCAAAAGATGAGACAAAGGGAAAGAGATCCTCACAGAACCCTTACCCAAATCAACCCCTAAAGCCTCCCAATCCTCTCCACCTAAAGAAAAATTGCTTTCTTCAGCAATGCCTATAAAGTCTTGGATTGACGCTATTGAAGACCAAGAAGCCTAATCCAAAGCCCTTGCCTCCTGGGAGCAGGTAAATGAATGGATGAAATCCATTTCTAAATCCCCTGAGTTTCTGCTCGCCTTACAAAGTTTTTCTCAAATCCAGATTTCTCCTAAAGAAGAAAAACCTATTTCTAAAGAAATTTATAAACCTCCTTCACAAAATGTAATTCTTTCTAGTGAAAGTTCATCTTCTCAGATTGTTCTTTCCCAAACAAAACTTTCAAAGAAAACATCGGATTAGTATGATAAAACTCATTTCCAAAATATTTTATCCATAGAAGATGGTTTTTACCACACTGATCCTTTTCAAGCAATTTCAAATTTTTTTCCCAAAGGCTGGTTTTTCAAACCTTGGGATTTGACAAAACCTCAGTCTTATTACCAAAGCATTTTGGAGTCTTCTGAGTCTGTAAAATTCAAATACTTCTTCCTCAGTGAAACCCATACAAAACCAGCTTACTCCACAGCCACCATTCTAAAAGTTTTGAGCCCAAAATAGTGGGGAGACCAACTTCACATACTAAAGCCTTTCCCCGCCAATTTTCAAATGCGTTTACCACACTACCTATCCTATTCCTACTGGGATTATCAACAGGCTTGGTTTAATACATTTTTTATACAAAACCCAAAAAAGACCCATTCTTGGTTATTTTTATTCAACTCAAAAATAACCGTCTAAAGTCTTCCAAACTGGTTCCAACAGTGGTGGAATTATTTTGGGCCATGCCCTGAAATCCTCACCCAAAATGTCATCCAGTGCCTAAATCTTTTTAAAACCCACTATGTACCTACAGAGTCTGAGAAACGATTTCCTCATTTTCTCTGCTTCTGTACAAATTTCTTTCTCCCTTGGGTTTGGATGTGGAACTTTCGATACCATCCACAAGATGCCCAATTAATTCTACAAAGAACCTTCAAAGTCAAATGGTGGTCAAAATTTTATGAACAGTCCAAATTGACTGTTAACATGATCGAAAATTGGCTCTCCTCTAAAAGCCTTCTACAACCAACCATCAAAGACATTAAAGCCCAAGGAACCTTCCTTACCCAAAAATCCAAGGCCCAATATCTTTTGGCCGATGCCAAAACAGAAGAAGAATATTTTAAAGTCATGGAACAGCTTCTCGCTTCGAGATCTGAGCCATCAGTTGCAAGTTCCGGTTCAAGCTCTTCTGGAGAAGCCGAGCCATTCATTTCCCTTGGAGATGATAATGAAGATGATTGCTTCGGCATCTTCCCTCCTGTAAAGCATTGTTAAGTTACTTCGGCATCTTCCCTCCTATAAAGCATTGTTAAAAAAAAAATAAAAAGAGTACTAATTTTCTATTTTTCTCTGTATTTATCATTTGTATTCAATTTTATAATTCCTGTAAAATTCTACTGTAAAAATTACCTTATTACTTGTAATACTTTGGGTGGTCCCCTGGACACAAGTGAGAGCGCACATGTCTCTTCACCCGATTTTTCCCCTTTTATAATTCCATGTAATTTTGTTTTGCAAAGCCACTGTTTCAAGCTACAGTTGTGAAGCTACAGACTCGCTACAGTATCGAAAGCTACAGTTTCGCTACAATTAAAGACCCAGTCTTTGTATTTAAATCGGGAGGAAGACTTAGACTCCTCAGATTTTGGGGGGCATTCTGAGAATTTTCAAGATGGGACTTACTAAAGACAGATTGTGTTATAAATCTTATCTTTAGAAACTGCATCTGTTATAAATCTTATCTTTATAAACCTTTTCCACGATCTCGGATCTGTGTTGTTGGTATCAGAACACAGGGAAAGTAGGTGTAATATTTGGTAAAGCATCTGTGTTGTTTATTTCTTTTATTAAAAATCAGTGTGTTTGCTGAATTCTTTACTGGTAGTAAGTCCCATCTTAAGATAAGGTTTTCCGCTTAGGGCAGTAATACCATACCTGTAGGCATTCATATAGGTTTTAATTTAAGTTTTAAATTGCATGGATTCTCTACTGCATAGAACATCATCTTTCTCTAGCTCTTCTTCCGAGAAGACTAGTGTTTCAAAGAACGTGGTGAATTCAGAATAATTCATTATTGAATATTTTAATAAAGCAATTGACAATTGGGATTTGCCAAAAGTTTCTAAAGATAAGATTTATAAAATGAAAAAACTTGATTTTCTAAAGACAGATTGTGTTATAAAGACAGAAGAAAGAGATATCACACTTTCAAAACCTTTTGAAACAATTCACTTGTTCTCTGAACATTCTTTAAAGAAATTAAAAAAAAAGAATTTCAATTATATTCATATCGGTTTAATTCAAGTCGGCATAAAACCCTTAACTAAGGAAGGACTAAATACTTCCATTCTTGCTGTCCTCAGAGATGGGAGGTTCATCTCCTTTGATGATTCCTTACTCAGTAGTATTGAATCTAGTCTCTGTAAAGGACCCATTTCTTTTTATTGTTATCCTAACATAACGGTTTCTTTAAAAGATAAGAATATTTTGAAAAGCATGATTTTACAGATCAAAACGCATAATTATCACATGTTAGAAGGATATGTTCCAGTTGCATTAATTTTCAAAATATCATATAAAGCCATGATTTCAACGTTCAATACGCAACATAAATTCCAGTAAAAAAGAGATGAAACTCTTCTCTTGCAGACTGATATGTCTAAAGCCAACACCGTCATTCCAAAACCAATCCAATGGAAAGATATCAATCTTCCAGATGAATGGATTCTTGAAGGAGCCACTCAACCAGTGATTCCAAAACAACTTGAGCCAAATACAGAATTACAAAATGTGACTCAGTATTCAGATGGTAAAGTCAAACTGTCTTTTAGGAGATCTATATCCTCTAGATTCTCCGATAAAGATTCAATTCCTCATTTACAAAAGAAATTTTAAAAAATACCCTCTGTTATAAATCTTCCTTTCCAACCTGTAAATAGTCAACTTAGGTTTTCCACCTCGGATATACCTAGTTCCTCCATACATTCAGTTGACTATGCAACTAGTGTTCCCCATCCTATCTACACTAGTCGCCAAAGCCAGGAAGAGAAGGAACCTTCTCCTCCAACTTCTCCTACATTTTCTGCTGTTACTGAAAATGTAATAAATGTTCTTGAAAAAGACTTTGAATTAGATAAAACTCTTCTTCATAATGAATTTTATTCTAATTCCAATGAAGAAAAAAAACTTTGGTTTTTCAAACATTTCTTAAACCAAAGAAAAGAAATTCAACAAGTTTATTATGAATTTGTAAATTTGCATAAAGTTCATATATTGTTTTTTGATTGGTTGAGATGTATGCTCAGATAACAATATAACT
>NW_006262339.1:20370917-20380829 GCF_000493195.1 Citrus x clementina
TTTCTGGTAGCGGAAAAATCATAGAATCTGAGTATCCACCTCTTAGGAGTCTGACCATTGAACATGGTGAACCTCCTGTTGAGATTAAAGCCTCGCCCTATAAGATCCATAAAGACCCAGATACGGATTTAGATAGCATCATTCAACAGAATAATTTCTGTAATGCTAATCTAAATACAATAGGAAAACAGTTGACCCGTATAGAAAGTCAATTCCAGAAGTCAACCGTTATTGTCCCTACTTCTACTCAAACAAAGTCTGATTCCTTGAAAAAGCTTAAAGAACCTATTTTCAAACCTTTTCAGGTTTCAAAACATAGCCAAAAGCTTGTTCAAGAATCTAAATCAGATTTTGCTAAAGCCATTAAAGAACAACTTCATAAAATAGAAGCATCTCCTTCTTTCGCTTCTACTTCTAAAGTCCAAATTGCTCCTGATAGTGCTCAATCTAGTAAGATTGGTGTACTAGAACAGGATCAATCTTCTATAGCCTCTTCTGACATAGAAGCTTTCAAAGATGAGTCTATTCCCAAAGCCAATAAAATCCATTGGGAACTTGCTCTCCCAACTGTAAGAACTCCTCCAGACCTTGCCATCGATAATAGACCAAGTGGTATGTCTGAATACAATATCCTAGGGTTGTTGCAACAGATGACCATGGCAGCCAATGCCTATAAAACTTAGTCGGGAACTTCTGACAAAGCCATTGCAGAAATTCTCATCGCTGGTTTTACCAGTCAACTAAAAGGATGGTGGGATCATCGTCTCACTAAACAGCAACAACTAGACATCCTAAATTCTGTCCAAGTAGACAAAAATGGAGCCCCCATTCTCGATGAATTCAATAGTCCAATTCAGGATGCAGTTGCTACCCTGATTCTGACTATTTCTCTCCATTTCATAGGTGACCCTTCTCACCTTAGAGATAAGAATGCTGAGTTACTACACAATCTGAGATGTAGGAAACTTAGTGAATTCTAAAGTTACAAAACCACTTTCTTTACCAGACTCTTCCTTTGGGATGATGCAAATCATACAACCTGGAAGGAAAAATTTCTTGCAGGCTTACCTACCCTATTGGGAGAAAAGGTTAGAAATTTCATTAAAGCCCTTTATGAAAATCGCATTCCCTATGATGAGCTTACCTATGGTGAACTTGTCAGTTTTGTCAATAAGGAAGGATTAAAGATTTGTCAAGACTTGAAACTTCAGAAACGTCTAAAATGGGAGCTTAGGAAATCTAAGCAAGAACTAGGCAGTTTCTGTAAGCAATTCAATTATGACCCCTTTAAAACCTCCACTTCTAAATATTGTAATGGTAAGTGTTCTTCGAAACCTTACAAGAAACATTACAAATCAAGAAGTTATAAAAAACCCTTCCAAGAATTTAGAGATCAACTTTCTTATAAGAAACCCTCGAGGCCTTATAAGAAGCCCAACTTCTCTAAAAGGAAAGATTTCAGAGTCTTTTTAAAAGCCTTAGATTATGAAATATGGGAAATAGTTTGTGATGGTTCATTCATTCCTAGGAAGAATGCTTTAAATGAGTCGGATAGGAAAAATATGTCTTTAAATTCCAAGGCAATGAATGCTTTATTTTGTGCCTTAGATAAAAAAGAATTTCATAAAGTTTCAAATTGTTCGAATGCTTATGAAATTTGGAGAAAACTTGAAGTTTTGTATGAGGAGACTACAAACGAGGAGGAATCTTATGAAATGTCAAATTTGGCACTTATGACAATTGGAGATGAATCGGATGATGAACATGATGAGGTAAGTGATCTTCCTACATATGATGAATTACATGATGCTTTCAAAGAATTGCATGATGAGTTGATGAAAATTGGTAAAAAGAATGTATGTCTTAAAAAGAAAATGGTGGAGCTCAAAAATGAAAATGAATATCTAAGTGCAAAGATTACATGCCTAGAATTAGAGAATAAAACATTGCATGATAAAGTTGTATTATCAAATAAGAAACTTGGCACTTCACACGAGCATCTAAAATCACATGTAGATGACTTGAAAAATGAAAAGGATACTTTACGAAAATACAATGATTCATTAAATGAAAAGGTTAAAGGACTAGAATTAGAGAATAAAACTTTGCATAATAGAGTTGCATTATCAAATGAAAAACCAAGCATTTCACATGAGCATCTAGAGCCACATGTAAATGATTTGAAAAAAGAAAATAAAATGCTCAAGAAAACGAACATTGAACTTAGTGATGTTATGTTAAAATTCACAAATGGGAAAAAGATATTGGATAACTTGCTTAATTCACAAAAAATGTGTGATTGACAAAGAATGTATTAGCTATAAGCCAAATTTAAAACAAAAATATTATAAGAATTATTTTGTGAAGAGTAGCTTCATTAACAATCAAGTTGTATGCCACCATTTCCATCAAGATGGTCACATGAAGAATAGATGTCCAATTAAAAGAAATGCATATTGTGGAGTAAAATGTGTTTGGGTTCCAAAAGGAACCATTACTAACACTCAGGGACCCAAGAGTATTTGGGTACCAAAGGGCACAACGTGAATGTTTTCTTTGTAGGTACCACAATCAAGGAATGGTAGACAGTTTCTTAATAAAAGCTTATGAGGATAATCACTTGATCATGATCTAAGAGAAAATGATGAGTAAGATGATTTAATTACTTTGGTGACAATTTTGCCATATTGATTTTTTTGAATGGATCATGATGGATAGATAATAGCTTGAATTTGGGAAAGCATGCTAGTATGTTACATAATTGAATTATTATTGTGTGTAATCATGATGTATGGATAGATATATATGATGGTAGCATGTCAACTTATCATGATGCCTTTGTTTGATTTTGATAATTGTATGATCTTTGATTTCATCTTTTTAATTGTCTATCATCATGTTTTATGTCATTTATTCATTTTCCTTATTTGTTCATCACTTATGTATATATGCATATGTCATATATCACCTATGTGAGCATTTGTAATAATGGATTTGACCACTTGTTCTTTAGCTCATAATGATGGTTTTTCTTAATAGTTATGTTGATTTTGATGATCTATATATTGCCATATGTTGATTTTGATGATCTATATATTACCATTATGTACTTATGTTTTACTTAAGTTTTGATGATAAAGAATATGCTTTGATGATTACATTGTATTTGATGAAATTTGATCTTATGCAATCTATGATTGGTGAATGGATGCATTTTTTGTCCTTTATCGATGTATTATTGATTATGCATTACTTGTTTTAAATGATGCCGAAAGGAGGAAAAATACATATACTTCGAGACTTTTAAGCATATAAGATATTTTAAGTTATATTGAAATGGCACATTGGATCTTGATGAGTTTAGTTGTCTTGATTTCTAAAACGTGATTAGTAAGTATGGAGCTTGGATAGTTGATAATATGTTCTTATAACCTTTGCATGCCAGTTTGGTAAAAAAATCAAAACCTCTTTGCTAATAACAATTTTCAAAAATTCGGCATAAACTTGGGATGATGAAATTTACTAATATCTCTAATCATGTTATTAATACTATTAAAATTGATTTCTTAATGATTTTGATGATTGATGATTATATGTGTGTTCCTTGATAAATTGATGGAGTTGTTGGTTTGTTATATTTTTTTAAACTTATATGGAAGTGTTTTTAACCATGTTGCATATTTGAGGATTTGTTCATTTTTAAGGGGAGACTCTGCCGAAATTTTTGCTCGCACAAAATGGGTAATATCTTCATCGAATTATTTTTTATGATCTTGTTTCGATTGCATCTATCTATCTTTTCTTTTCTTTTTATGATGAAGGGAGAGATAAATATGATATTTTTTGGATAAAATTATTTTGGTTAAAATTTTAAATTAGCCATATATTTAGGGGGAGCATACAATATGATTTTGGATAATATGTATTTTGAACTTTTTTGTTGTTCAAAGGGGGAGACAAAGTAATATATCATTTCGATGTTGTCAAAAGGAGAAGAATAATATGCACTTTGAATATTGTTTTGATGATTGATATATGAATATGGTGATGATTTTGATGATTTTGGGATGTGATGATGATTTGATTACACGGTTGTTTTATATGATAGTTTTATGTTATGAGTTGTTGATTTGGTAATTGATGGAATAATGGTTCATGATCTTTTTATGGTTGATGGATTGTGCGATGATTTGTATATGGAGTTGACTTGTATCATGATTTATAATAATTTGGGAGTAATATTACTAAACTTGTATTTGAGGTGATGCTTGTTGTTAGGGGGAGATTCTATCCAAATTTCTACTCAGACAACATGGATAACAAATTTGCTACTCTTTTTCTTTTCTACTAAGTTTTCTTTTTTCTGATGAAGGAAGAGAAGAATACATGTATTTAAATTTGTTAATTTAGCTAATTGGTAAATTGTAAAAGAAGCTTACATTTAGGGGGAGCAATTTGTAGAATCATTCTTTAAATACATGAAATGTTTGTCATCATAAAAAAAAGGGGAAGATTGTTAACATATATGTTTCCATAATGTTGATTTTGATGATAACAAACAAGATTAAGAATGATTAAGTTTTTAAAAGTTCAAATTATTTTTTATATATTTTTAATAAATCATTATTTTCACATTATAAAAGTTTTTTATTTAATAGAAAAATGATTTTATGAAATTGGTTGTTTTTCAAGTTTATGGTTTAATTGAAAGAGCTTTAAAAACTTTAAAATCAACAAGTATTGCTTGGAATTTTGGAGAAGGAACTTATTTGAAAAGTTTCCTAGGGTTTTAGGTCATATCATAATTTCATAAAGTTTTGGGAATAACAAGTATTATTTAGAAATTTTGAAATTGGATATTTTTGTAAAGTTTTATGACTTTTTGAGCCATAGTATAATTTTATAAAGATTGGGGCAAACTGTAATTTTGGAAAAAAAATCATTGTAGCAAAGCGGCTAACCGGATTCATGAAAGTGGCATACCGGATGTGCAAAAATTTAAAATTTTGAACATAAAGGTAACATGAAGCGGCTAAGCGAATTCACAAAAGCAGCAAGCCGGTTATCACCAAAAAGTCAATAATGGCTAGTTTTCTTCCTCAACTATAAATTGGCTCAAATCAAACTCATTCAAGATGATGCAACCATTGATATTTTGAGCATTTTCTCTGCAAATCTAAAAGAATAAACGTTGTGTATTTATTTCATTTATTCACACATATTGGGCTTTCATTTGTATTCAAACACATTTTGTGAGAGAAATTTTTATAATCCTTTTTGTAAAATCAAATTGAGAGGTTGTAAGTGTTGGGATACACTTGGGTTAAGAGATTGTGGATAATCTCTTGTTGTAAAGGTCCATTGACACCTTGGAAGTCAATTGTAAGCGTTTAAAACCTTGGAAGGCTTGGATAATGAAATCCTCATGGATTTCAACTAAATTTGCTTGCTTCAATAATAAAATTTACAATTATATCGACATTATGTGTTAAAATGCTACATTTGGCTATTGACAACAACAACAAAAATTAATAATTACCAAAAATAAGCAAAAGCAAAAAATTTAAAAAGAAATACACAGAAAGGAATGAAAATTATCTTTGATTGATCAGGTCGTAGCTAAGGCGGCGATGGGCAGTTAAGTCCGGTGAAAAATCTGATCGTTGACGAGAAGGGGTTAGCGGCTAGCAGCAAAGCTTGCTCTTTGGCAAGAGGCAATATCGAATTTGATGGTGGTGGAGCTTGATTGTTGTTTGTTGTTCTTAATAATAATGGATAATGAACTGACGATGATTTAAATTGATGATGTATTGATGAACCATTGAATTAATATTGAGCGTTGGGGATGAGGAAGATGAAGATTGAGGTGGCGGCTAGGGCTTGTTTTACTCAATTTTTTTTCCCTAAGGTGGCGGCTGGTGTGTTTGTTTTCTTTTACTTTAGGGTTTCTAGGTTTGTTTTGTTTGCTTTTAAGCTTTGCAACAAAAATTAATTAATAAATGAATTATAAAAACAGTGTAGTCTGGGTCTGGGTTCTGGAAATTCGGGTTCACCCAAACCCGGAACCAGACCCGGATATGTCCGGGTTTTAAAAAAACAAACCGGATCCGCATTATTAATGCATCCGGTACGGGTTGAACCCAGATCGGATCGTTCAGGTATTTTCGAGTCCCAACCGGGTCCAAAAAAATTTGCCATCCCTAACGGCAGCACCACTGGAATTGGCAGCGAAAAGCATAAAGGAATAAGGGGTTTCTTTTGGATTTTTTTCATTAGACACCCTACTGTCTTACTAATTTATGTTTGCTACCAAAGTTTGAAATTGTGTTGCATTTAAGTCCAATAGTATATGTTGGTGGCGGCTGGAAGAAAAATAAGTGATTTAGGGTTTTGGGTTTATACCCCATGGCACCCTACAATTTCATTATTTTACGGTTCCGCCTAAGTATTTTGGGTTTTGGGCAGAAAAATTCAAAATTATTTATATTGGATGCAAGCCCATTATTGACTATCAATTGGATAATATAAATAGAAATTTGATAACCCCAATTGTTATTATTTGTCCAAATTTATTTATATTGGTCCCAAGCCCATTTAAGGAATTTCAAAATTGGGTTATATAAATGAAAATTTGGTAGATCAATAATAAAATTTATTTGGCACAAGAATTTTTGAAGATAAATTTGGGCTTATTATATTAAACTAATTGGGTCTGGATTATATTTATAAAAAAAGGTATTTAAAAATAAGACCCAATAGAATTTTTATTTAAAAGGTGGCCAAATTTAAATTTAAAAATTGAACCAAGGATAAAATTTTAAAAGCCTAAAAATCCCCAAGCCAATAATTATGGATAAGAACAATACAAGGAAAAGAAAGAAAGATGGATATTGTCTTGAAGCCCAGTAGATATTAGGCTTATAGATTAAGTCGATTTTTTCTTAGGAAAATCATGAATTGAGATTGTTTAATTGCTTTTATCTATATGCTATGTTTGGTTGATAACATGCCATGATAACATGTCATATAGAATAGGAAGTGTCACTCAATGCATCATAATACTAGTATCATAAAATATATGGCATCTATAAATTATGAATGCAGATATATATATATATATATATATATATATATATATATATTGTTTGACATTTGCACGTGCTTAATAATATTATATTGCTTCTAAATAATATTATTTTGAGAAGCATGCAATTAACAATATAGGATATAATCTGTATATGTTTGAAAGGAAAAAAAAACCTTTAAAATATTGAGTGGGAGAGGGAAAATTCAAGATAATTTTTTCCACGGGCTTCATTGTTAGTTCAATAATAAAATTATATATATATATACCTCGACTTCATGATATAGTGTTACTCCCTACGGAGGGTATATATATTAGACATTTTATTTGATGAACTTCTTTACAGATAAGATCGAAATATTTTTCAATCTGTTGATCACCCTAACGGTGGCTGCATGATATGAAAGATACGTATATTGAAACAATGGTTATACACTCAACAAAAATTTGTTATTAGCCTTCCTAACGAAGCTCTGTTAACAAATTTTGGCCCTAAAAGATAACGATAATTATTTATCATGTTTTTGACATGAAAGTAAATAATCTAGTGGTTAATTGTGTCTAATAAGTGTAGACATTTCTTCCCCAACGACTATCTTGCCAAATCGGTACTAGATTATTGTTACAAAAAAATAAAATGCATTTATGGTTTTTTGCATTTTAAATTATTTATTGTGGACATTATTTGTTTCGAAGTGTTTATACATATCTATTTTATTTTTCAGAAAATGTCTTTCCTAAGCCCACTCATCATTATTATGAGTCGAAATAAACTCACTGGCGAGAACAACATAGATTGGAAATGAAATCTATTTACAATCCTAACTGCTAAAAATTATAAATATATCTTAACCCAGCCATGCCCTTCTAAACCAATAGAGGATCCTAGTAGAAATCAAAGGAGGCTTTATGAGAAATGGCAAAATGCTACATTTTATCCTCGATTTCTAATATTCTGCAGACCAAACATCAGAACATAGAGACAGCCGCTAAAATAATAGAAAGTCTCCAATAGATGTTTGGGCAGAGTACTTATAACTTTATGAAATGAGAGTTATCATGACACTTTTAGACTTAAATAAATAATACTTAGAGAGTAAATGAGGTGTTTTCATTGTATTTTTGTTATATTTTGCATAAACATTCATTTTAATTTAGTCTTAATAAATTTTGCTTGATTTAGAGTAATTCGTGCCCAAATTGTGTGCTTAATTGTAGGTGTCCAGAAGCTTATCTTTCACGGAAGGGATGTTGTTGCAATAGGCTCGCAAAAATGAGGAAGAACATGGCTACATAAAAATTGAAACAAAATCTAGAACAATGTGGTGTTGTAGCCGTTGCTGGAGCAGCCATTGCTGTAGCAATCCTGAAACAACGACAGAGAAAATTTAGCGCGGGATATATGCAGAATCGATATCTGCAGTTTCCTAATCTGTCTTATGCGCGCCCTAGGCTTCTGTTTACCCTAGTTTTCAGATATAAAAAGAGCACGCATCATATGAAAAAAGGGCGGCAAATTAACATTGGAGAAATCAAAGGGAAAAGGAGAACAAAATCAGAATTCACGGGAAAGCAAGTTTGCACCAGTGAAGATAAACCCGCAGAGCTATTGTGGATTCAATTTTCATCGTTCTTTACTTGTTTCTTTACTTACTCTTTGATTGAACCGATGTATTTCATGGCTAATATTTTGCTGTTTATTTTTCTTTTTCTAGGTATGAACTAAATTTGATTGTAGTTGAGTGACAAACAATCTAAATGGGTTTTTACTGTTCTTATGAGTTGCTGCAAGATTGTTGTAGTGTTTTACTCTAATAGCTATTATTATAATCATTATTTCAATTGACCACCCATTTAATGGTTCAAGTTAAGATAGAGCCGCAAAAGGGCATGTCTTAGTGGAAATTATTAAAGTAATACTTGATCTTAATTTAAGTTTCTTGGACTAAGATTACTTGAGTCCCAAAAGGGCTATATTTGAGTTAAGATTTGTAAAGAACTAGACATAGGAATTCACCTTGTAAGATAGAGAGAGTGTATGCTCATAATGCCATACCGTATGTGGCTTAACAATTGGTCATTATTAGGGTGCTTAAGGGTATGAGAAATCTGATATGCGACAGCTGAGGATGCAAAATAATTATGCCCAGTGTCGTACGAATTGTTGTAGCAACTGGTGTTAATTTAGACAAAGTCCATCGAGAGAGTTTGATCACTTAACTACCTCATTCCCATTGAAATCTTTTTATGCAATTCATTTAATTTGTTTTATTACTGCATTGATTTATTTTATTTTTTCTTTTATTGTCTATTTCGGTAGTAATTTACTTTTAATTAGAATCTTTTTGGAACAAATGAAGTTTGCACTATCATGATTGTTGTAGCATTTCTAGTAACATCAATCCCTGTGGAGACGATCTTGAATATTAATCACTTTATTACTTATTGTGTCCACTTGCACATTGACGTCAATAGCAATTAAGTTAAAAAATAACCAACAAGTACTCACTCTGCGAGACAAGCGGTGCTGAAAGGTGTTATGAACTCCAAGATGGGAAATGGTATAAGAGTTCGTGATCATGTCTTGAAAATGATGGACTATTTAAATGAGGCTGAGATTCAGGGTGCACAGATCGATGATAATTCAAAGATTGAGATGGTGCTAGAATCTCTGCCTGAAACATTCAAGCAGTTTAAGGTCAATTATAATATGAATAAAAGAAATATGACCTTAACAGAATTGATGAACGAACTCCATTCAGGTGAAGAGATTTATCTTGCTGAAAAATCTCAAGGAAGCATTAACCTTACTAAAAAAATACTTTTTC
>NW_006262339.1:20381459-20412715 GCF_000493195.1 Citrus x clementina
TAAGTGAATGAAGCGTCCAAGTTGCAGTTAGGGACAGGGCCAGTTTGTTTCAATGGTGAAAACTATATCTGTTTTATTATGTTTTAATAGTAAGACTTTAATTTTAAATAATTGTCTTTATGTTCCAGACATTAAGAGGAATTTAATTTCAGTAGCTTGTTTGTCTAAACAATGGTACACTATAAATTTTAGTTCCTCTCTTTCTATTTTGAAAAATAATAGACTAGTATGTTCTGGTACATTGGAAGATAATTTATATCATTTAAGTCCTCTGATCCATTCTATGCATGACACAATGATTGAAAATAATGAGCATATGCACTTATCTAAGAAAAGAAAAATTTCTTTTAACCAATGTTACCTCTTGCATATACTCTTAGGTCATATAAACCTAAATAGGATACAAAGAATGATCAAAGATTGACTTTTAGGTCCATTGGAAAATAAATCATTGTCATTCTGTGAATCTTGTTTAGAAGGAAAAATGACTAAAATGCCTTTCTCGCTAAAGGAATACGTGCAACAGTACCACTTCAATTAGTATATATAGATGTATGTGGACCAATCAATGTACAAGTTTGAGGAGTTTATGCGTATTTCATCATATTCAGTGATGACTATTCAAGATACGGTTATGTTTATCTAATGCGTCATAAATCTGAAGCTCTTGAAAAATTTAAAGAGTACAGGATTGAGATCACCAGCACATGTGCTAAAACCAAAGGCAGACAAAATGGATTCACGTTCTGAGGTTTGTATGTTTGTTGGGTATCCCAAAAGAACAATAGGAGGTTTATTTTATAGTCCTCGTGGCAGAAAAGTAATTGTGAGTACACATTTCACTTCTTTTGAAGAAAACTATATGAATAACTTCAAACCAAAGAGTAAGGCAATACTAGAAGAGTTATTAGGAGATAATGTTAATGCTCAGATTTCGGTACCTATTAATCAACAAGAAGAAGACCAATAATATGAACATCGCAATATTACCCCTGAACAGTAATCATCTATAGAACCTCGTCGTAGTGAGAGGGTAATTAGATTACCAGCACGGTACATGTTACTAGGAGAAACTTATACAACCATCTCAGATGGACAAGTATAGGATCCCACTAGCTATAATGAAGCTCTATTAGATGGAGATGCTGAATTATGGAAAAACACTAAGAACCAAGAAATGGAATCTATGAATTCCAATAAAGTCTGGAAACTTATAGAGGCACCAAATAGGTTTAAACTCATAGGGTGTAAGTGGATCTACAAGAGAAACATGGGAGTAGATGGAAGGGTGGAAACATTTAAAGTAAGATTAGTAGCCAAATGGTATACTCAGAAAGAGGGAATCGATTATGAGGAAACATTTTCACCGATTGCTTTGCTTAAATCCATTAGGATTCTACTCTCCATCAATGCAGTGTTGGATTATGAAATTTGGCAAATGGATGTCAAAACTGCGTTTCTTAAGGGGCATTTTGAAGAAGACATCTATACACAGCAACCATATGGGTTCATTAAAAAAGGCCAAGAACACATAGTATGTAAGTTACAAAAATCTATTTATGGATTAAAGCAAGCATCTCGATCATAAAATATCAAATTTGATCAAATAATTAAAACATTTGGATTCATACAGAATATTGATGAGCCATGTGTATATAAGAAAATTCAGGGAAAAACTATAGTTTTTCTTGTTCTTTATGTAGATGACATTCTCTTAATTGGAAACGATATCGAAGTATTATCATTAATAAAGAATTTGTTGGCTAAATAGTTTGATATGAAAGACCTATGAGAGGCAAGCTATATTCTTAGGATTAAATTGCTTCAAGACCGGAAGAATAAAACTTTAGCCTTATCCCAAACTGCTTACATTGATAAGATACTAGCTAGATTTGGCATGGAATTACATTCTCCAAAGATCAGTCGCCTAAGACACCTGAGGAAAGAGAAAAAAAAAATAAAGCGAGTTCCCTATGCAAAAGTTGTGGGAAGTCTCATGTATGTCATGCTATGTACTGGACTAGACATTTGTTTTGTAGTACGGATGGTCAGTAGATATCAATCTAATCTTAGTCCTGAACACTGGACTGCAGTCAAGCATATGATTAAGTATTTGAAAAGAACTAAGAATTATATGCTTGGGTATTCTGGTGATGATCTCATTCCAGTGGGTTACACTGATTCTGACTTCATGTCAGATAAAGATTTCAAAAAATCAACTTCTGATTATGTGTTTATATTATGATATGGAGCTATAAGTTGAAGAAGTGTGAAACAAAGTTGTA
The DNA here is from genome assembly GCF_000493195.1 of Citrus x clementina. NCBI lineage: Eukaryota > Viridiplantae > Streptophyta > Magnoliopsida > Sapindales > Rutaceae > Citrus > Citrus x clementina. The sequence goes on from NW_006262339.1 coordinate 20,383,745, forward strand.
TCGTAGACTCCACAACAAAAGCTGAATATAGGGCTGCATCTGAAGCTGCTAAAGAAGTTGTTTGGCTCCGTAAGTTCCTACAAGATCTTGAGGTGCACCTTTTAAACTATTTTGTGATAATAGTAGAGCAGTGGCTCAGTCTAAGGAACCAAAAAACCACAGGAAGCAAAAACATATTGAAAGGAAATACCATCTCATAAGAGAAATAATGCAGAGAGGTGATGTAGAGGTTACCCAAATAGACCTAAAAAAAAAATGACAGATAGTATCAGAGCAGCTCCTCGTGTCCTCTTGAGCGATATTGGGGCAAACCTCAGCGAGGACGCTGAGTCCCTCAAGGCGGTGTATGTAACACCCTAAGCGAATCCCACATCGGCAAATCACGGGAGAGATGTTGGGTTTATAAGGGTGATCCACACCTTAATTGGCAAGACGCGTACTGGGGTGTATAGGCGCCCCAGAAACAAAACCATGCGGGCCTTGTTAAGGCCCAAAGCGGACAATATCTTGCCAAGATTAGGTTGGGTCATGACACTAACAACATCTTCGAAGCTCAAAACCACTTAAAGTCTACTCCAGAGAGTATTATATCCTGCACTAACATATTTCAAGTGACCCATTGTTTTCATATTCTCCTAGTTCTTTAGTTTGTCTTCCTAGAAAAATCATAATAATGCCTATATATATACATATTAGTATATGAATGCTCTCTTCTCTAATCAAGCTAAAAACACTGACAAACAAGTCGTTGCTTCCTTGTTCTATTGTAAGTTGTAATTTGTTATTGTCGTGCCAAACTTGCATAAATATAATTTTGGAAAATATGTTGTTAAGCAAAACTAATAAAAGGTAGGTTCTTTATTCCTCTATTTCTATCGGCCTATTATTAAACATGATGTGAAACTAACTCATTCATTGGCTGAGTTTTGTCAATTCAAACTATCTTTTAATGTTTTTGCACAGATGAAATCCAATTTATCAATAGAAAAGAAACTTATAAACCAATTTTATAAATGACTTAACTTAAGTATTTCCAATCAAACAAGCTTAATTTTTATAAGTTAAACCCTAATTTAGAAATAAAAAGTAAATTGAGAATCAAACCTACAGCTTGAAGATCCAAGAGCAGTATTCTTGCGCAGCGTAGTGATTAATGGGCTATGGTGTCTGACAGTGTAGTGTTAGCGAAATTGTGGTTCGTATGACAGGATGGTAATAGAGTTGGTGTGTCTCACGGCAAAGCCAGCTAGCGTGATAGTGATAGAGTAAAGCTAGCTGGCCAATTTTGTTGGCAAATAGAGATGAGCAGTGATCAAGTGTTTTTCTATTTTTTTCTTTGTTTTTGTTTTGTTAAATGGCAAGAAACATGTATAAACCCAACCCCCTATGGGTTTACTTTATGCAGGTTTTGCCACATCATAATGTTACAATATCTAATAAAGCCCAAACATGATATAGTAATTTATTAATACAATACAAACTCTTAATACAGCATTATGAGTGCTACCAAACATGCCTGTAGAACATTATATCCATCTTTATCTGTCAAAAACTTAAGAAGAGGAAGTGAATATCCACATTTGTAAAGTTGATTATCCATGATCACATACCTTGCAATTTGGTATCTCACCTTCTTATATTCATTCTTGTCCTTAGGTAAAGTTCCATTCATAAGCTAACTTATGATTGGATCCATCCAGAAAATTCAATGGTCAATGGTTACTTTTTCATTTTGTTCGAATTTGATTATGCTTGGCTTTGGGATGATGACTACTAGAACTAATCTTAGAAAGTTTTTCTCAGGCAAGAAAGCCAGTTGAGCCAAAGCATCAAGTCGTGTGTTTTCCTTCTAAGAAATTTGTTTTACCTTGTCGTTAAAGTCCCTTAGTAACTCATTACCTTCATCAAGATATGTAATCAAGTTGAAATCCCGAGCTGTATAGTTGCAATTCACTTGATTAACCACTAATTATAGTCACTAAAAACAAGCAAATCATTTGCACGCAATGCTCGAACTAACCTAAAGCTGGCAAGAAGAGCCTCATACTGTACCTCATTCTTAGTAACATTGATGCGATATTTAAAAGCACATCTAATCTCAATGTTGTTTAGGGTGATCGCTATAAATCCCTCACCACATCATCATTTCCTAGAGGATCTATTACCGTAAAGAGGCCATTTATCATGATGTTCTTTTTCAATATCAAGTGATATTATCACTTCTTTAATAAATTCAGCAATAAAGTTTGTCACTACTTGTCTTTTTAATGATGTCCTACGATAATACAAGATATCAAACTCTCCAAGCTCAATAAGCCACTTCATCATCAGGCTTAGCCAAGACTTGTTGAATTAGTTGATTAGTAAGAACAATTATGATATGAACATACAAGTAAGGTCTTAGCTTTCTTGCTAAAACAATCAAGGTTAGGACAATCTTATTAAGACTTATGTAGTATATAGGCCTTTGCACTCCATTATCTTCTCAGATAAGGATAAAGTTAGTGGTGTGTTTAGACATCACAAGATAGAGAAGAATGACTCATCTTGGATTAGCTTAACAAGCAAAAAGGGACTTCTTAAATATTCTTTAAGTTTTTTAAAAGCTTTTCCATATTCCTTTGTCTACTTCATCTCGTTTCATTTGCTAAGAGCCTTGAAGAAATGAAAGCAGTTATCTATGGCTCGAGAGACAAAGCAATTCAGGGCTGCTACTTGACCCGTCAACCTCTAAATTTCTGTAACATTCTTTGGAGACTTCATGTTAACCAATGCTTGAATCTTCTCAAGATTGATCCCAATACCTCTTTGATTTACCATAAAGCCAAAGATTTTCTTAATGATATACAAATGCATATTTAGTTGGACTTAATCTCATTTTGTACTTCTTAAGAACATTAAAGGTATCCCATAAATCTTTTAAATGATCTTTAGGTGTAAAACTCTTGGTAAGCATGTCATCTACATAAACTTCCATAGTATGCCCAATTTGTTGAACAAAGGTAGTATTTACTAATCTCTGATAGGTGACCTCTCTGATAGGTGGCCCCAATGTTCTTGAGTCCAAACGACATAACTTTGTAGCAATAAGGACCTCGATTAGTGATGAAGGTGGTCTTCTCTTAGTCAGGGTTCATGCATCATTATCTGATTATATCGTGAGTATGCATCTATAAAGCTTAGCGATACATGCCAAGTTGTTGCATCTACTAATTGATCAATCCTTGGTAAAGGAAAACAATCTATTGGATAAGCTTTGTTAAGATCAGTAGAGTTAATGCACATCCTCTATTTTCTATTAGTTTTCTTCACCACCACAATATTGGCTAAACACTTAAGATATCTTGCCCCTTGATAAAACCAAGCTTAAAAAGTTTATCTATTTCTTCTTTCACAGCTAAAGATCTTTCGGCATTTAGGCTACTTCTTTTCTATCAAATCAATTTTATCTTTGGGTTAGTACTTAATCAATGGACTATCACCCTAGGATCAATACTCAGTATATCTTTATGTATCTAAGTAAACACATCGTGATATTCTTTGAGAAATTTAACAAATTTTTTCTTCAATTGATCAGTCAATTGACATCTACTACCTTAGTTAGATCTTCACCAAGCAGAAAGTCATCTAAGTCATTAATTAGACTTGCTCATTGATCATCTTTGACTATTCTAGGATAAAGGCATTTGATTTGAAGAGTTTCATTGCCCATTCTAAATGATATATCATAGCACTCCTTTACTTCCTTTTGCTCACCTTTCAGAACTTCAACTTCAACTTTAGTTGGAAACTTCAATGTATAATGGTAATTCAAATCTTTCGCTTTTATTATACAAAGATTTAGCGTTCTTAAGATGGAGTTATAGGAACTTGTTTGATCAACTACAATAAAATTAACTATAGCGGTTACATTGGTCAAACATTTTCCAAAGAAACTACGAGCTCGATAACTCCATTAGGAACTACACTTCCTTTGATGAATTCATCAAGTGTAGCAGTGTAAGGTTTCAATTGTGATCTTTCCAACCCTACTCGGACAAAGGTTGACAAGAATAAAATCTCAACTGAACTCCCATTATTCATGAGAATTAGATGGAGTTTGCTTGCCACAAAGAGGGTGATATCTAATGCATCACAATGAGGATGATGAACTCCTCTAGCATAATTCTCGAAGAATATTATTACTATGTCATCAACTATTGTCACTTCCCATTCCTGAGTAAATTATCCAGTTTCTTAGATAACTATTGAGTGCATTATTGTTTCCTCTGAAGTATCTCCTCAAATGTAGTATTGCTCTCCAAAGGTTGCTATTTGCTGATTCATCGAAATATGATGACTCTTCCAAAACGAAAATCAATCTTAAGATTATATAGGTAGCAATATAGATCGTGCCATAATAGACTCGATCTAGGATAGTCTCAGTAGATTTTTAATATAAATATCATAATTCTAATTGGAATATACGTATAAAAGAAAAAGGAACATTGCATATATTATGGTGACTTACTGCATCTAGATAACAACTTATCGTTAATCAAAAGTTTCAACTTCATTTATCAAGTACTGCAGAGGTTGCTGCACCATGCGTATGGTTGCTTACCATATGATGAGTGAACTTCTGTATCGTTTGCATTGTATTTGTGTCTCCACTATTTGTGATTCAAAATTTTCTTTTGATGGGAGCACACTTGTGATTAGCAATTAAATAAATAAAAGATTATTAAATAAATTCCCACTAGAAAATGAGACACCGTAGATGGCTGTATATATTTTTTTACTAATTATGTGATCGTAAAAAAAAACAAAAATTGATGCCCATCATTCAAAAATAAATAAACTATAAGTGATTAAGACTAATTTTTTTTATCATTTGCTAATAATGTCAGTGTTAATCTAAGTTTTGTACTGATCTTTTAAAAAAATGTGACAGTAGTTATTGGAGAATTAAATTTTAACCGTACATTAATATTGTAAAATACAGACATCACATAAGATTGATTATTAAAACATAAACACAACAAATTGAGTATCGAATCAAAATTTAAATGTAAAACTTGCTTCGAAATGATCAAACGAGGTACAATTCTTAGAATTAATGGGCATTCACAGGCTACTTATAGAACTCCATAACCCATAAATTACAAGTAAAACATTCAAATCTGATGCCACTAAATCCAGCTCCAGCAGCCAAGGTCATGAATTCATGCTTTGTTCGCTCCTTTCCTCCCGGATTTTGAGTCATCATCAGCACATCAATTTGGGAATTTCTTTTTGATAGAGTGCTAGTCTCAGGCAGATCTGGAAGTATTGACTCCACAACAATTACCTTTCCATCTTCTGGAATACTTTTGTAGCAATTCTTCAACAACTTCAAGCAATGTTCATCGCTCCAATCGTGCAGTATCCACTACAAAATGTGAAATATTATGAAATTTGTTTAATATCTGCAAAGTAAATTCAAATTAAACTTACCTTCATCAAGATGGCATCACCTTTTGGAACACTTTGAAACATATCACCCCCTGCATGCTCAACGCCTGTACTACACACAATTTAATTTCCTCTGTTAGAATCTGGCGTTACGGTGGACAGAGTATTCTTATGAGCATTGATATTCGGGCAAAAAGTTTAGACATAAAAGCAACAGTAAATCGGGCCTGATTTTCTCAATAAATTTCAAATACATAAATCGAATTCAGTTTAAAGTCTTTTTGTCGAAAAAATTTCAGCATTTTCTCTGTTTACCATGTTCTAATTAATAATTAATATATATTTTCTCATAACAATGACATTAAAAGAAAAAACGAAGACAGGATTTTGGGGAAAACCCAAATAAATTTTCTAGCCTTCAACCTTCTCAAGGATTTACAATTAGTTAGGCAGATTAAGAAAAATTTTTAAGAGCTACTAAGCCATGTCTCTCACATTATTGTAAAAATAAGTGATAATTCATACCAGGATACTCCGGGGCATGCTGTATAACATGAGGCAAGTCGAAATTGATGCCCTTAACGTGAGAATACTTGGTAGTGATAGCTTTAAGTGTATTGCCAAGGCTACCACCGACATCGACCAGTTGCTTTATGTGCTTGAAACCATTGTAAGCCTCAAGAATTTTCTGGATGACCAAAGTAGAAAGGTTGTACATCGCTGTATTGAAAACTTCATTGAACCTGGGGTCCAGTCTCGGGTACTCAAAAGCGTGTGTTCCATGAACACGATCAAATGGAACTCCTCCTTCAATAATAGCTTCTTTTAGTTGGGACCTGCACGATCAATTAATCAATCAGTCCAGAATTAGATTCGTATCCAAATCCTCTATTCATCAGATCAACATTTTACATTTGGCTTACTCTTTTTAGATTCATTGATTCGTGGTTGATAAAAACATATAGATACATATAAATTATAACTATGACGATGTATACGTATCGTAAAAAAATCACAAATTAGTTCATATCTAGTTTGTATTGACATTTCATGTAGTTAGGTCCTGCTTGTTGTGCGCAGAATGCAAAATCAAGCACACCAAATAATCACAGAAAAATAAATGATACAAAATTTAACGTGGTTCGGCAATTATGTCTATGTCCACGGGAGCAAGAGAAAATAATTGTATTACTAACAATTATAATAGTACAATATTTGAGTAGAAACCTTACTTCTCAAAATCTAAATACACCTAGTATTCTCACATACACTTGAAAAGAAAAAACCTCTCAATTGTTCACACTCTCCAATTGCTCACTCTCTCAACAATTCTTCACTTAAATTATTGCTCTCAATTTTATGAGATTCTCTCAAATTTTAAGATGCTTTAGCTCTATGAATGAAGCTCTATTTATAGTTGAGCTTCACTGTAAAAAGTCTGAAAAGTAGTTGGCAAAAAGTCCTGCAATTTGGCGCCGAATTGAAAAAACAAAAAAATGCATGCGGCTTTGCCAATTTTTGTCAAGAAAATCACGCGGTTCAATATGTTCAAAATCCAACATGTGAGCCCCCTTCTTTACTTTGGCTTTTCAACACTGCTGTCTTAAAAAACCCCCCGGGAAAAAAAATCTTTTAATTGAGCAAAATTCTACGGATAAAGTTAAGAATTTTTTCCTTTATGAATTTCTGTCAAAACTACAGAACAGAATTCAATAAATGCTCTCAATAGAACTAAATTCATTGTCTTTTTCATACTACTCTCATTTTCTCTGCAAGTAAAAGACAAAAATTTCCCCGACGGAGAACACTTTTCTTCTTATCCTCTGCAAATAAAACACAATCAACAATATTTCATCTATTCTTGAATTGATTTGATTAAAAGTATATATATAGTAATGATTTATAAGTTTGCTAAGTGTACATTCTACATTTTAGTGCTTACTATTATAAATATACACTTATGCATCAAATATAGGGATTTAGTTCATTTTTTGTTTGTTTGTTTCTACGACGACTGAAAATGAATTTAGAAACAAGTTGAGCATGAGTTGGAGTATGATCGGAGATATGCATGATTGGATCTGAATGTTTAGAAAGATAGATGCATTATTAACCCATGTGATGTTATTATTCTAAATAAAAATAAACTACAGAGAATTAAAATGAGAGAGAGCAGGTATACCAGCTGTCCAGAAACACCTTGTCCTGAATTAAGGCCATTAAGGGGCCCAATGAGACACCATCTTCGTTAGGCACAAAGTATCTGGAAACATTACTCTGACCGTAGAGTCTCTGAGAACCATCAATATCATCTAGTGAGCATTCAACAACACCATGGCTAGCCAGAAGCCTGAGTATCCGGTCCAACATCATGGGTGCGTCTTTGTTCTTGGTGGTAGGCAACTGAGCTGCAATCTCTGAAGCTGAGAGCTTTGCTCCAGGACCAGCTTTGGCTATGATCTTGAAAACTCCCAGCTCAATTGCTGCTTGCATGGTCATGGGGAGCACTGAACCCGTCACCAATTGATTGGCATATGCAAAGCTTTCGTCTCTCTCTTCATTAGCCATATTTTGTTGAATTTCCTTATCTGTTTTGCTAAGAAACAATGCGATTATAGTGGTGTGAAGATTGATTGGCCTGTCCAAAAGGATATAGCTTATTATATATTGGTATATATGAGCTAGTTTCCGTTTTCTTTCCTCTAGCTATTGTGAAAATAATGAAGTGAAAGTTGTTGAATGTACAGGATCGTTTGAGGGAGCCTGTACCTCCACAAATAATGTCAGTGTTTTCAAATTCAGAGAGTGTAACCTGCTGTTTATTTCTAAAATTTAAATAAAGAAATAGCTAACAAACTAACTTGGACTCTAACTACTCCAACAGCTAACTTGACTTATTCAAACAATGAAAGAAACAAAAAAAATCAATTAACTGGAACAAAATCTAGAACATGTAACATAATGGTTCTCTTATTTTAATATGATAAAAGGACAAACAAAAAGATAGAAAAATATAAATTTTAATAAAATATAAAATAAAATTGTTTTCTTTTTATTTAGCTTATCTCTAACTTTATTAAAATATGAGATCATTTATTAAAAAATAAATAAAAAAGGATGAAAGAAGCCATATTATGTATAAAGTAAATTAACAATAAAGGAATTCCTTACTTTATTAAAATAAGGTATAATTTAAGAGATAAAAAATACAGATTTCAATATACTACATGTAACATTTCACATTATTAGCGAGAGTTTTGAGACTAGTTTATAAGTTATGGGTTCTTAACTAAGCAAACATGACGGGATATGTACCCAACGTGGATAGTATCTTCTTGGTTAATGGGCCTAGGGTATTGAAGTTAGTATCATAAACAACTCACGACCTGATGTATGGATGGATATGTTATTGGTATGATTGTATCTCATTCTGTTATGAGGATCAAGGGGAGAAACATTTAACATCTCATTGGTATGATTTCATTATGTCCCGTTATGAGGGTCAATGGGGGAAGCATGTAACATTTCACATTGCCAGTAAGAGAGTTCTTGGACTAGTTTATATGCCATGAGTTCTTCTAACTAAGAAGATGTATTTTGGGTTACAAGCCCAATCATAAAACAATAGTGGGTTGTATATCCAAAGCGGATAATATCTTTTTGTTTAGTAGGTTGTGTATCTATTATGATAAAATTTTAATGATTCCTAATTATTTTAATATTATCTATTCACACCCCACTAAAACTCGAATTAAACCTAAGCCCTAAGTAGACTGCTCTTCACCACATGAGCTGAACCTTAATTTTTATGTAACATCCCATATTGCTAGGGAGATAGTTCTCGGACTAATTTATAAGTGACAAGCTCTCCTAACTAAGCAAATGTGTTTTGGACTATAAAGTCTAATAACAAAATCGTGACGGATTGTGTGCCCAAAGCGAACAATATCTATTTGGTTAATGGGTCTAGGCTATTATAATTAGTATAAGAGCTTACTCATGAGCCGATGTGTCGATTGATATGTTAATGATACGATTTCATTCTATTCTGTTTCCAATGATCCTCACGAGAACGCAAGGTCCTTAAGGGGAAAGGATGCATTGCTAACGAGGAGTTCTTGGAGCAGTTTATAAGCCAAGCACTCTCCTAACTAAGCAAACGCGCTTCGGGTTAGAAAGTTCAATAACAAAAAAAGTGACAATTGTGTGCTAAAGCTGATAATATCTACTTAGTTATTGGGCATAAACTCTTATATTATAAGATAAAATATACTATATTAAAATATGTATTTTTCTTCTTTTAACTTATTTCTTATTTTAATGAAATTATTTATTAAAAAATTACTACATAAAAACCTATTTATATATATAAATAGAAATTTTTGGAGGGAAACTTAAAATTTTATTTTCGTATTGAAATATCTATCTTACTATATTTATAAAAGATATATCTAACTGCGTCCAAGTATATGCTTGAGATAAAATTAATGGCTGATGCATGGAATGAGATTCAATTGCGGAAAAAGATCCTCTCCTGATCTGATCTTTTCTGAGCTTTCAAGATTTTTAGTCATGTGTCTTTTAATGGTAGTGTATGGGTAAGATTCAACTTCTTTTATTTTTTTATTTATTAACTACCAATCAGTAATTGCGAAAAAAATTCATCTTCTTTTATTTGCTCAGGATATGATCAGATCAGGAGAGAATCATGATCCCTCAATTGTAGCCTCTAAGCTGACACAATCACGTTTGCCAAAAGAAAAGTTGAGACAGTGACTTATAAAAAATAAAATTAAAAAAATTGAGACAGCGATTTTTTCATCATTTTTAATTTGATGCATTAATTGTAGTGGGCAAAAATAAAAGGAGAACCATGTGTTGTGTCAGTATTCTCTCGTATTTTAGCAGTAAAAATTTAAGTAGTAATTAATAATTAATAAATAAAAAATAATTAATTAAAATTTACCTATTTACTATAATTAAAATAAGGGTCGTGTTGAGTTACGATCAATGTAATTTACGGCTCTTGTAATATAGTCCCATTACCGTATTATAAATTTTTGCATATTTTACATAGATTATAAGTTAATCTTTAAAATAAACATAATACAAAATCTTTAAACATTAAAAAAAATTAAATTAAAAAAAATTGTCATCGGCTAGGACCATGAGAACAGGCCAACCCATTTTGATTCTTACTTCTCCCTTTAGCTATTGACAAGTCACAAGACATAAGAGAGGGTTAGTAATGGAAGCGTGGATGACATTGTTGTAAATAAACATAAATTCACGAAGTATAAAAAGGATGATGTTAATATTTCTTATGAGAATAAATCTCAATTTGGATGATACAATTATGCAAGGTGAGAATTTACTTATTTATAACAAGAAAAATGTTGTTACGGTTAAAATTTTGAAAAAATGCATAAAAATAATTAAAATATTTTGATAATAAAAGACTAAAATATCTTCGTTAGTAATGTCATGCTAGACGGATAACACAACTTAGCTACCTAATTTAGGTTGGCTATATCGCATTTGGCTTCGGCTTGTAAATTAGCACTTGATGGTTTAGCCTCCAGTCAATCCAAACGGTGCTTAATTAGGTAAGGCGTATTTCACAAAGACATGCCATCCATCTGTCACGTTAGGTGATGCGCATGTAACCAAAAACAACCGATATCAAAGTAGGCACATGCGAAGGCTTATTTTTCCAAGGGTAACAAGCTAATTAGCTAAGACTATCATTCATCCATCTGTCACGTTAGGTGATGCGCATGTAACAAAAAACAACCGATATCAAAGTAGGCACATGCGAAGGCTTATTTTTCCAAGGGTAACAAGCTAATTAGCTAAGACTATCATTCATCCATCTGTCACGTTAGGTGATGCGCATGTAACAAAAAACAACCGATATCAAAGTAGGCACATGCGAAGGCTTATTTTTCCAAGGGTAACAAGCTAATTAGCTAAGACTATCATTCATCCATCTGTCACGTTAGGCGATGCGCATGTAACCAAAAACAACCTTTATCAAAGTAGGCACATGCGAAGGCTTATTTTTCCAAGGGTAACAAGCTAATTAGCTAAGACTATCATTAAAAGTCTCTTTAAATGAGATTTTATTATTTATTTAAAGAGTCATATAAAAAAAAAAGGTTTAAAAAAACTCTCCAAATGAGATTTTTCAAATAAAATAGTGTTTCTCTCTATTTAATATTAAAAAGAGAGAAGTATTATTTCATTTGAAGAAATTTATTTGGAGAATTTTTTAGTGTCTTTAATTTAATACTACATTTTTTTCTCATAATTCTTGAAGAGAGAGAAGTATTATAATTACTATTAATTTTTTAGAGAAAAAAGTTGATTAAAATAATATATTTATTTTTATTTAAAAAATCTTTTGAAAAGTAACTTCTTTTTTTACTCTTCTATTTATTATCTAGATAAATAAATAAGTATTTAAAAATTAAATTAAAAGAGTTAAACATATTTTTCATTCTTGTTTTGATTTGTTTCTACTGTTATGTAATCCATTTTAACTGACTGAAGTTGGTGCTTAAAAAAGACAAGAGAGAGATAAGCATGAGCCGCGGCGGGGGAGGGGGAGAGAGAGAGTGAGAGCACGAAGAAACAATAGGAAGGAGAGTGATTGAGTGGGTCCACGCAAGAAGAGAGAAAAATTAAAATTATTTTGACAAATTTAATCTGTTGATTCATCTTCTATCCTAACGGGTATTAACAAATGTAAAAATAATACTATTTTTAACGAGATCTTAACCATATTAAAGTCAATCATTAACCATATTAAAGTTAAGAATAAATTAAAATACAAAAAAAACACATATTTTTATATGATATAATACACTGCATTAAAATTTATATTTTTTATCTTTTAATTTATTCCTAACTTTAATATGTAAAAATTCTTGATTGGAACGTATATTTCCAAATTAAATTTGAGTGAAGTATGTTTATAAAATTTTAGAATTACAAATGGCATGTTAGCAAATTAGTAACTACTAATGCTCGATGATAATTAACATTTTTATGCTAATGATAAACTGAGTCAATAAGGGAGCAGATCATTAGCCCTTTAAAAATACCCTTATTTTTACATTTGTTAATATATGTTAGATTAAAAATGAATCAAAAGATTCGATTTCTCAAAATAATTTAAGTTTTTTCTCACCGTGCACGGTTCGAACTTAATCTCTCTCTCTCTCTCTCTCTCTCTCTCTCTCGTCATTCTTATCTCTCTCTTCTTTTTCAAGCGTTAACTTCAGCCAAGATGGATTACATAACAAAACAAACAAATAAAAAAAAAAGAAAAAAGAAAAATCAAAACAAGAATGAAGACAAATAAATAGCACCAATTTAATTATGGCATGTGCATAATTAATCGAGTCTGAAATAAAACTTACAACAGACATCAATTTAACCTCATATAATAAAAAATATTTTTTTTAGAATAACTTATTTATTTATTTTGAGACACACTAAAGTTGCAACGGATGGAATTCCAGTATTAATAAGCCTCACATTCATGGTGATCATCAACAGAAAAGAGATGAGAGAGAGAGAGAGAGAGATAGGAACAAGGGGAGAGAGAGTACGTCAGAGTACATGAAAGTTAAAGAAAATATAGAAGGGAGAGTGATTGGATGGGGTCCACTTGCGGAGAGAGAAAACTTAAATTATCTTTAATCCAATAAATATTAATAAATATAAAAAGGGTATTTTTAGAGGGTTGTTCATATGCCTGCGTATATGGTGTGTGTAGTGTGTGTATGTGTGCACAAACAGTCTCTTTTTAATACAAGGATTATTATTTTTTTATGCGAATATGTTTTTAAATTATGTAATTTAATATAATTAAATTTAAATATTATAAATAATATATTAATAAAATTATATTAAATTACAAAATTTAAGAGTATGTCTGTATTAAACAAATGAGTATGTCACTCCTGGAATATATTCTAGGACACCTACCATTATTGATAAAAAATAAAGACACAGACTAACCCAACATCAACATAATAAATGAAAGGGTAGTAAGTTACTTTCACCTCCTAGAGTCAATGCAAAAGATCAAACATTCATTTCTAATGGACACATTTAATTTCGACAGTAAGGTGCATATGCCACGATAACTTAAAAAAAGGAAAAATCAATTCCAAGTTTGTTGTTAATAAAAGAAAAGGTAATGCTAGATAACTCAATAATTGAATCTAATTAATGCAATATTTTATTTAGTGAATGATAAAATTTTAATTTTATTACTTATAAAATTTATTACTCAATAACTGAAGGACACATAATAGTTAGGACTCAAATTGAGAACCGGGCGAAGCCAAAAAATTGTTTTTGGGTAGGCTAAATTTTTTCCAAGTCCAAATATTATCGCAACTAAGAGTATAAAATTTAATGAAAAATTCATTAATGTGTAAGAAAATAAATTGAATCGTAAAAGTAATTCAATTACAATTAAAAACTACTTAAGTTGTGCCTTACGATACTTTTGAGAATTAAACTTATCTATTATCAAATTTGAATCGATAATGTCTACAATTCTCTTTTATTGTAGATAACCATACAATTTGATATAAACTTCTTCTCCATCTTATTTCGAAGTGGTGTCTTGATAACCCACTAAATCAGACCATTTGATTTAGCTCCTGGATTTCTTCTTTTCTTTCATAGAAATAACTATCTCTAATCTATGATCTCTCAATAATCAATTTAAAAATTTGATTACTAGAATTCAATGATTTGACCTAACAATAATTTGATGTTACGCAACAAAATTAAAACAAGAACTAACTAAAGTCTTTACTGCCTTACAATTAATAAATATATTGTAAATGATTAAATAAAAATAAAGTTACTATATATTCTTACCAACAGAAGACGAATAACTAAAGAAGAAGTTGAGCACGTCAGCACCACGAATCCAAGAAACAAAGAGAGTAGGTTCTGAAAGAGTAAAGTAAACACTCATTTTTTTATTTTTTTATTCATATGAATGGTAAAGTTGTAAATTAATAGAACGATAAAGTTGTAAATAAATGTATAGAGTAATGACAATTTTTTAAACTTTGCACAACGGAATTTTTGTAAATTTTCCAAAATTTTGGACGGACTACAACCCATCGCAACCGACTAGTAGCTCCGCCCTTGGTTGAGAATCAACTAGTGAGATTTCAATCACTATTTTAAAATACTGTAGATATGTTTTCGATTAGTCTTAAAATAGGATGTCTTAATCAAATGAAAATGCTTTAACATCAATTATTTATTCTATGTGCAGAATCTTTATCTTCTCTAGTGGCCTATACCGACAATCACAAATTCATTCATGGCATTAAGTTTGGTGTCAATGGCCCATTTATCTCTCATTTATTTTTTGTTGATGACAGTTTGGTGTTCTCCAAGGCCACAGTTGCAGAATGTAGTTACCTTAAAGAGCTGTTTGACTTGTACAACAATGCATCTGGCCAAGTTATCAATTTTTAAAAATCATCTTTATTTTTCAGTCCAAACACTCCAGAGAACACCAGAGAGGCGATTTAAAAATATCTTCAACCTCTCTGTCGTCTCTCATCATGAGCAATACCTTGGTCTTCCATCAATGTTGGGCCGAAGTAAAAAACTCTTCTTCAACACGTTGAAGGCCCGACTTTGGCATAAGATTAAAGATTGGAAAGCCAAATTATTTTCAAGCGGCGGTAAAGAGATATTGATTAAGGCTGTCGCTCAGGCTATCCCCACTTATGCGATGAGTGTCTTCAAGCTCCCTTTTAGCTTCTGTCACGATCTACAGAAAATAATTACACAGTTTTGGTGGAGTCAGAACTCATTCTCCAAAAGCTTGCACTGGTTGCCGTGGCTGAAACTTTGCCTGTCAAAGGAAGATGGGGGCCTCGGTTTTCGAGAGTTGAGCTCTTTCAATAGAGCTCTTCTAGCAAAACAATGCTGGTGATTAATTTCTTCTCCACACTCTCTAGTCTCCAAAGTTCTTAAAGCAAAATACTATCCGAGAGGCAACTTCATGGATAGTAAATTGGGTTGTAATCCTTCCTATATGTGGAGAAGTATCTTGTGGGGGAGAGAGGGCATTGAAGTCGGTTCGAGATGGAGGATTGGAGATGGTAAAAATGTCTCTATTTATCACCATAGATGGCTTCCCCGCCCTAGCACTTTGAAGCCATTCTCTCCTCCGCTCCTGCCTTCTCAGTCTAAAATAGCCATTTTGATTGACGAAAACGGATGCTGGAAAGAACATTTGATAAGAAATAATTTTCTTGAAGACGATGCAGATCAGATCTTGAAACTTCCACTACCCAAAAAGCCGTTGGAGGATCAATTGGTTTGGTCATATGACAAGCGTGACCAATATCAAGTGAAGAGTGGTTACTACGTGGCTCTTCGGTTGAAACTCAAGGACTTGCCTTCAAGTTCTAGTCCTAATATTGGGTGGTGGAAGTTTTTTTGGAATTTGTCCCTACCATCTAAGATTAAACTCTTTTATTGGAGAGCCTTTTCCAATATCCTCTCTACTTATTTAAATTTGCACCAAAGGAAAATACCAGTTGCTCCTTCATGCCCTTGTTGTGGCTTTGCTTACGAGGATCAATATCTCGCGTTGGTGGGGTGTCAACTAGAAAAGAAGGGATGGAAGCGCACGAGATTTTATTCATGCCTAAAGATATTAGTATCCATGGAGTTTTCTAATTTGTCCATTCACTTGTCATCTACTTTCACAAAAGATGAGTTCGAAGAATGGGTGGTCTTGTGTTGGTCAATATGGCTAGCTAGGAATCATTTGATTTTTTGTCAAACTATCAGTGAGCCTCTCGCAATTGTCGCCCGAGCTGCGAATGCAGTGAATTCATATCGAGATAATGTTCTGCAACGCGGCACCAACAAGAGTATTAACCCTAAAACTCCCAGCCCGGGTTGGCAAAGTCCTCCCCTACCATGGTACAAGGTGAACATTAATGCAGCTGTTAACTCTAAGGAAGCTCGTGCTGGTATAGGAATGTTAATCCGCAACTCGCAAGGTGAGGTTATGGCAGCATCTAATTGCAGGGAGATTTCTACCGACAATATAGAGTTTCTAGAAGCTCTTGCAATACAAAAAGGAATCCAATTGGCGAAGGATATTGGGTTGGTTCTAGCTATCATTGAATCAAATTCTCTCAATGTTGTTAATCTCATTAACAACAAAATCCACAACAGATGTGAAGTGGGATGGCTAATCTCCAACATTCAAGAGGCCTTATCTTCTTCCAAGAGCACTTTCCAAGTGAATCATACTCCAAGGTCTTGCAATGAAGCTGCACATCATCTAGCTAAATTAGCTATATGTAATTCCAAAGAGAGAGTGTGGTTAGAGGAAGCTCCAACTGACATCTCGGCTTATATATGTAGAGACAAATCCATGTAAACGCTTTCTATTAATAAATTTTTACTTTAAAAAAAATCAATTATTATTTTGATAAGTAGCTCGGACTACTATGTAGTCCCACTGTGAAATGCATGGTTGATATGAACTTAGACTATCGCTTGAAATAAAAATGAAGTATTGACGGAGTCGAACAACAAAATAAAACCATGCATAATTAAACATACATAAATATATATATATATATATTCAATGAAAAACGTGATCCACAAGCTGAAATTCATGAGGCATAATGAATCCAACTAATTAACATTGAATATGATCAGCTTAAAGCATTGAATCAACAACTGATTATAAAAACTATAAATGATCATTTGAAGTGATAAAACAAGAAATTGATATCCATTAGAGGTTAGCCGCTTCTTGTTTATTGATCTTTAGCGGGAAAAGTATCAACGATGTCTTTGGGCTTTGCAACATGAGGTCCTCAAGAGGAGAACTATGTAACATTTTACATCATCAATGGGAGAGTTTTAGACTAGTTTATGAGCTCTAAGCTCTCCTAACTATGCATGCATTTTTTTGTTGGATTTTTAATCAAGTATTGTTGGATCCTTAATTTAATATAGGGCTTATATGTGAATAATTATGTATTGCAAACTACCAAATAAGGATAAGCCCAATTAAAAGTGATTGATTAAGGTTTTCAACAATATGAGCTTTAATATATCTGATAGGGTGTGGATCTTTAATGTGTAGAGACTTAAAGGTTATTTTTATTTTTATGATGGGCTGAAATAAGAATACTTAAAAACAATAAAAAATGTTAGTCTATATAAGTAGTCATGGTCTCTAGGTCACACGTATCATTCTATTTTTTCTGACATCAAATCATCAGAGAGAGTACAAAGAAAATTAAAAGATTCTCTAGGAGAACGTGTTGATCTAGAAGACCAACCACATGACTCAAGAGCAATTAAGCATTTTGGATTCAAGTACGCTTTTGCATAATTTGTTATTGATTCTTAGTAATACAACATGAATGTTCCCGGATTATAGATGATGATTTTCACCAAAGGATTTCTTGTTTTAATATGTGCTATCAGAGCCTCTTCATGCTGAAGTCTTTGAGCATCAAATTTATTTTGGATTAATAAATAAAGTTTTGATTTTCTCGAATTTTGTATCATTGAATTTGATAAAAATTGTGGCTGTTCTTTTGTATTTTTTAAAGGATTAATTAAAAAAATCTGGGTTATTAAGGAACCATTACCGCCGACGTTAAGGCTTTCGCGCCAACAAGAGAGCCACGACCACCATGCAAAAGAATAAAAAGAAAAAGGAAGATAAGGTTTAAAGTTTTGGGGCTATGGCTTCAGGCCCGACGAGGCATGGCCCAAACATCAAGCAAGCCAAGAAAGCGGCTGCTACATCAAGAACATAACATATATATATATATATATTTGGCGCGACTGTTGGTTGCACTTGCAATCAAGCCGCGACGACCTGGCTACGACAGATTTCTTAAAAGTGGCTACCACAGTCGTGGCCTCAGGACAGAAGAAAAGAAAGGCAAAAAAAAAAGGGGGGGGGGTTGGGGTTAGGGTTGGACTGGGATCCAACCCTAATCCGAATGAAGAGTAGGGCTAATAGTCAATGGTCAATAGTTGATTGTTGACCATTGACCGTTAATTGAACTTTGATCTAATTTTTTTAGGGTAAATTTTGGTGCAATTTTAAATTTAAATAGTAATATGTTAATATATATATATATACCAGAAAGAAATAGGATCGAAGGATGAGTATGTATCAAGAAGAATTAATTTAAAATCAAATTTTAATAAAGCGAGATTATTTAGTACGTGGCGTTGTTTCCATATTGATGCAGAATTTAATCTGCCTTTGTGACCAGATCTGACTTAGAACAGATCAATATCACGCACGTTCTGTTTTCCAGCCGATATACTAAAATATTTTAGTAGTCTTTTCAAGCCTAGCAACAAAATCTAAAGGCTCATAGATAATACTAGATCTGGATCCCAGAAATAGTATTCTGATTGATTGGAGGGAGAAGAGAAATTACGACCAAGGGGAGAGATCCGGTCTCTATGCCTTGGAAGAACGTACCAGTTTATAAGTTGCTTTAAATTTAAATTGCAGAAATTTAAAACATGCATTCGAAATTGAAATCTTTAAACATAAATGCTTACTTTATTTCCTTGAGGCAAATTGTATTACAGCTTTAGATCCAGTACAGCTTTTGAATTATAGAAAGGACAAATTTCAAGACAGGAAAATTTTCCTTGATGTCTTGATCCGATTTTCCAGAGAGAGAGAGAGAGAGAGCTTTCTATTCAGAGAAGAGAGAATACAATAAGAATTAAAATCAAAGTTCTGTCCTTCTAGTGAAATAAAGCTTTGAATTTAAACTAGCTGAAGTTTGAACTGTAGCGAGTCTGTAGCTTCAACTGTAGCTTTACAAACGTGGTTGGTGAGTGGAGACAACATCATGGTGGAAGGACTTAGCTTTATCTGCTTTTGCTGTAGCTTCACATGTGTGGATGATGGAGCAAGACATGTGGGGGATAGCATCTTTTCTGCTTTACAATAATGAAAGAAAACAAAAGATGGGTGAAAAGATATGTGCGCTCTCACTTGTGTCCAGGGGACCACCCAAAATATAAAAAATGAAGACAATCGTTACTTTTTTTTTTTTTACAGGGCTGTACAGGAAAAAGTAAATACAATAGTAAAATTAAAATTTCTTTATCGGGGGGAAAATGCCGAAGCAATCATCTTCATTATCATCTCCGAGGGATATAAAGGGCTCTGCACTATCTTGATCAGATGAGCTGGCTACAGATGGTTCTGATCTAGAAGTGAGGAGTTGTTGCATAACTTTAAAATATTCGTCTTCTGTTTTGGCACTGGCCAGAAGAGATTGGGCTTTGGATTTTTGAGTTAGGAAAGTTCCTTGGGCTTTGACTTCTTTAATACTTGGTGTTAGGAGGCCTTTTGAGGAAAGCCATTTTTGGATGGTGGCTTCAGTTAATTTTGACTGTTCGTCAAACTTGGACCACCATTTGACTTTGATGGTTCTTTGTAAAATAAGTTGGGCTTCGTGAGTGTGATAACGAAGGTTCCACATCCATACCCACGGAAGAAAAAAATTGGTACAGAAGCAGAGAAAAGGAGGAAAACGTTTCTCGGATTCTGTAGGGATATAATGGGTTTTGAAGAGATTTAGACAGTGAATGGCATTTGGGGTTAGAATGTCTGGGCTTGGCCCAAAGTAGTTCCACCAGTGTTGGAACCAATTGGGTAGGCTTTGAATGGTTATTTTCGAGTTAAAGAAGAATAACCAAGAATGGGCCTTTTTAGGGTTTTGGATAAAAAAATGTATTGTATCAGGCCTGTTGATAGTCCCAGTAGGAGAAAAATAACCAATGCTTTAGTTTTTGTTGGAAATTGGCAGGAAAGGTTTGGAACTTGTGGAGGTCATCGCCCTACTGTTTTCAGCTCAAAACTTTAAGAATGATAGCCGTAAAATAGGCAGGCTCAGAATGAGCATCACTAAGGAAGAAATGTTTGAATTTCACTGATTCAGTGATTTCCAAAATGCTTTGATAATAAGACTGGGGTTTTGATAAATCCCACGGTTTAAAAACCCATCCTTTGGGGAAAAACTTTAAAATTGCTTGGAATGGATCAGTGTGATAAAATCCGTCTTCCATAGATAAAATATTTTGGAAATAGATTTTATTAAACCAATCCGAAGTTTTCTTTGTAAGCTTTGGTTGTGAAAGAACAATTTGAGAAGATGAACTTTCACCAGAAAGAACTACATTTTGGGAAGAGGCTTTAGAAATTTCTTTAGAAATTGTTTTTTCTTCTTTAGGAGAAATCTGACTTTGAGAAAAACTTTGTAAGGCGAGCATAAGCTCAGGGGATTTAGAAATGGATTTCATCCATTCATTTACCTGCTCTTGGGAGGCAAGGGCTTTAGACTGGGCTTCCTGGTCTTCAATTGTGTCAATCCATGACTTGATTGGCATAGCTGAAGAAAGTAATTTTTCTTTAGGTGGAGAAGATTGGGAGGCTTTGGAAGGTGTTTGGGATACAGGGTCTGTGAGGATCCCTTTCCCTTTGTCTCTTCTTTTGGGCGGCATTATCTGTTTTGGAGAAATTCTCTGGTTAGAAAATCTGGGAGAGAATTTGTATCACCTTTAATAAATTGAATTTCAAAATCAAAAACACTTAAGATAGCTTGTCAATGTGCAAAAATCTGTTTTGATGCAATGTTTTGGACATCTTTTTCTAAAACATGTTTTGCAGCTTTGCAATCAATTCTAAGCAAAAATTTTTTATTTAGTAAGTCACTTTGAAATTTGGAAATGCATAGGACAATAGATAAAATTTCTTTTTTTATAGTAGAATAATTTTTCTGGCATTCGTTCTAATGTGCAGAAACATAATGTACTATTTGTTCTTTGTTATTGTTAACTTGCTTTAATATCCCACCATAACCTAAATCTGATGCATTAGTTTCAACAATTTTAGGTAATGCAGGATTTGCGAGAAACAAACATGGAATGTTTTTAACCATAATCTTTATTTGTTGAATAATTTTAGTATGTTCTTTTGTCCATGCAACATGGGTTTTCTTTAACTTATTATGCAGTGGTTTGGCAATTCTATTTATGTTAGGACAGAAATCGAGAACATAATTGAGACTGCCCAAAAATCTTTGTAATTGGGTTTTATCAAGGATCTTGTCAGGAAACTTATCAGTAAAAGCAAGGGACCTTTCAATTGGAGTAATGGTTCCTTTTGAAATGTAGTGACCAAGAAACCTGATTTTAGTTTAGAATAAAGAAATTTTTGAACTAGAAATGGCTAGGCCAGCTTTTCTAGTTGCAAAATAAAAGGTTTTTAAATGTTTGAAATGTTGCTAAATTGATTAAGAAAAAATCAACACATCATCAATATAAACAATGCAAAATGCAGAAAAAGGATTATAAATGTCATTCATAATTATTTGAAATTCTGAGGGTGCATTTTTTAAACCAAATGGCATTATTGTCCATTCGTACTACCCAAATGGAACAGTGAAAGCAGTTTTGTAACGATCTTTAGGATGTATTTAGATTTGCCAAATACCAGATTTCATATCAAATTTGGAAAATATGAATGCAGAATGTAGTTTTTGAAGCAAATCTTTTTTATTAGGTATAAGATACCTAATCCATTTTAATGCTTTATTAAGAGGTTTATAGTTTATTACCAATCTAGGTGTTCCTCTTTCGATTTCTGAATTTTTATTGACATAAAAAGCAGCACAAGACCAGGGAGACCTAGATTTGCCAATGAGTCCTTTAGATTCCAAATCTTTGATTTCTGTTTTACAATGTTGTTCGAGATCCATATTCATTTGAATAGGACGGGCTTTTGTGGGGATTTGTCTTTCATCAAAGGAGTTTTCATACGGCAGATCAACTAGATGTTGTTTTCGGTTCCAAAAAGCACTTGGTAGATCATCACATATTTCTTTTTCGATTAAAGTTTGAAAATCGGAAATTTTTCTTTGTATGAAATCATTATTCAATTGGATTTCAATTTTTTGTAAGCTTAAATCTTTTTGTAAACAAGCTAAATTTGTTTGTTTTGTTTTGAGCAAAACATTTATTTGGTTCTGGTAAACAGAACAGGCTTTAACAATATTCAAATTCCTGGTTTTAGGTTTTTCTAAAAAAGGAAAAATTAATTTTTTCTTTTTTGCTTTAAAAGATATACTATCGTAATTGACAGTATAAGGAGTAATGAGGTTTATTAAAGGAGTGCCTAAAATAACAGCATGATGAATTTCATTTGTTAGAAGAAGGGAAGTCCTGAATTCAAAACCTTCATTGTGAATTGAGGCATCAACTTTGGATTTAATGTTTAATTTTGAATTATTTGCGGCAGAGAGCCTTCCATTAGTCTTTTCATGGAATTTCTTTGGAACGATAACTTCTTTGATACAATTTAAATCAGCACCAATGTCGAAAAGGGCAATGGTATCAATTTCGAAGTCTTTTGAAAATTTTAAGGTGATTTTAATCAAATATTTTCTAGTTGTAATTTGCTTTAAAAAAAAAAAGAAAATCATTGGGGATTGCTTCAATGTTTTCGAGTTGTTGTTCATTCTCTTCACCAGAGTTTGATTCTTTATCAGAATTGTCTTCCAATTGCTTTTGTAACAAAAGTTGGATAGTCTCTGAGTCATTCTTCTATTTTTCTTTTAATTCTTTAATCTCAATTTTAATTTCTTTAATCTCTTTTTGAAGATCTTGGATATTTGGAGTTATTTTCTTTGTTTTCTTTTTATCCAAAATTTCTGTAAGATCATAAGCATTCTTCTTTATGATGGGAGTTTTAGAGGTTTTTGGTTTGTCTTTCAGATCTAGAGTCTTTAAAAATTTATCAAGATATTCCTTTTGGAGGATTGGGTCCGAAATATGTTTTACAAGTTCAAGAAAAGTTTCTTGTTCTCTAGTCAAAACATTAATCTTCTTTAGAAAGGTTTCTGAATCGGAATCACTTGATATAGATGTATCTGAGTCAATCAATTCATCAACCTGTAAAGGGTCACTGTCTCCTGTCAAGGAGGTTTCTAATTCTGGATCAGAGTCAGAAGATTCAATGAGCAAAGGGGCTATTTTAGAAAGTGTTTCGTCATCAAGGCCAAGTTCATGGATCTTTCTGTTCATTCTACAGAATTTTGCAGTATGGCCTTTTCTTCCATATTTAAAACATGTGGCTTCTTTGTAATTAAAAAAAGTTTTTGGTTTAGAAGAGAAAAAGGGCTTGGATTTAAAATCCTTTCTTTTAGAGAGATGAGACTTCTTATAAGGTCTCGAAGACTTCTTATAAAAAGGTTCTCTAAAAGTTTTTGAAAATTGTTTGTAATTTTGACTGTTGGACTTGTAATGTTTTTTATAAGGTTTAGAGGAACACTTACCATTACAGTCTTTTGAAGTGGAGGTTTTAAAGGGGTCGTAGTTGAATTGTTTACAGAAACTGCCTAATTCTTGCTTAGACTTCTTAAGCTCCCATTTTAGACGTTTCTGTAATTTTAAGTCTTGACAGATCTTTAAACCTTCTTTTTTGACAAAACTGACTAGTTCACCATAGGTGAGGTCGTCATAAGGAATTCGATTGTCATAAAGAGCTTTAATAGAATTTCTGACTTTTTCTCCTAAAAGAGTAGGTAAACCTGTAAGGAATTTTTCCTTCCAAGTTACATGATTTGCATCATCTCTAAGAAAAAGTCTAGTAAAGAAAGTAGTTTTATAATTTTGAAATTCACTAAGTTTCCTACATCTCAAATTAATATAGTAACTCAGCGTTTTTATCCCGGAGGTGAGAAGGATCACCTATGAAGTGAAGAGATATGGTGAGAATGAGGGTAGCAACAACATCTTGAATTGGATTTTTGACCTCATCAAGAATAGGTATTCCATCTTCTTCAGTTTGGATTGAATTTAGGATGTCAAGCTGTTGCTGTTTTGTGAGAAGATGATCCCACCATCCTTTAAGTTGACCAGTAAACCCAGTAATGAGAATCTCTACAATGGCTTTGTCAGAGGTTCCTTGTTGAGTTTTGTAGGCATTAGCTGCCATGGTCATTTGTTGCAACAGACCTAAGATATTGTACTCAAACATACCATCAATATTCCATTCATAGACAGAGGATGCATTAAAACGAGATTGGTTTAATGCACTAGGTCTATTATCGATGGCAAGGTCTGGAGGAGTTTTTGTAGTTGGGAGAGCAAGTTCCCAATGGATTTTATTAGCTTTAGGTATAGACTCATCTTTGAAAGCTTCTATTTCTGAGGAGGCTATAGAAGATTGATCTTGTTCTAGTACACCAATCTTGCTAGATTGAGCACTATCAAGAGCAATTTGGAGTTTAGAAGTAGAAGCGAAAGAAGAAGATGCTTCTATTCTATCAAGTTGTTCTTTAATAGCTTGTGCAAAATATGATTTGGTTTCTTGAACAAGCTTTTGACTATGTTTCGAAACCTGAAAAGGTTTGAAAATAGGTTCTTTAAGCTTTTTCAAGGAATTAGACTTTGATTGCGTAGAAGTAGGGACAATAACGGTTGACTTCTGGAATTGATTTTCTATACGAGTCAATTGTTTTCCTATTGTATTTAGATTATTATTACAGAAATTATTCTGCTGGATAATACTATCTAAATTTTTCTCAATATCGTTTGGTTTTTGAATCTTATAGGGTGAGGCTTTGATTTGAACGGGTGGTTCACCATGATCAATGGTAATACTCCTTAGAGGAGGATGCTCAGATTCAATGGTTCTATCAGAGTCTGATAGATTCCATCCAGTAATTTTTTTACGAATTGTGATAGGGTTTGATTCTTTAAAAGGGTAGGAAATGTTATTTTCCGAGGCATAAATATCAAACCAATCAAAAAATAATATATGAATTTGATGTAAGTTTACAAATTCGTAATAAACTTGTTGTATTTCTTTTCTTTGGTTTAAGAAATTTTTGAAAAACCAAAGTCTTTTTTCTTTATTGGTGTTAGAAGAGTTTTATCTAATTCAAAATCTTTTTTAAGGACATTAATAACATTTTCTGTGATTGCCGAAAATGTAGGAGAAGTTGGAGGAGAAGGCTCCTTCTCTCCTTGTCTTTGTTCATGTTGACGGCTAGTGTACACAGGGTGTGGAACACTAGTGGTATAGTTAGCAGAGTGTATAAAGGAACTAGGTATATCCGAAGTGGAAAACCTAGGTTGACTTTGAAAAGGAAGATTTATTATGGAAGGAAGTTTTGAAAATTTCCTTTCCAAGGAAGGAATACTTGAGGATGAGTCTTTATCGGAGAATCTGGATGAAGTAGATCTCCTAAAGGATAATTTTACTTTACCATCAGAATACTGAGTCACATTTTGCAACTCTGTATTAGGCTCAAGTTGTTTTGGAATTACTGGGGCAGTGGCTCCTTCAAGAATCCATTCGTCTGGAAGATTTACATCTTTCCAATGGATTGGTTTTGGAATAACAGTGTTGGCTTTAGACAGATCAGTTTGTAAGAGAAGAGTCTCTTCTCTTTTTGACTGGAATTTATGTTGCGAACGCGGAAATCATCGCTTTGTATGAGATTTTAAAATTAGAGCAACTGGGACAGATCCCTCAATCATATTGTAATTATGGGTTTTGATCTGTAAGATCATGCTTTTCAGAATGTTCTTGTCTTTTAAGAAAACTGTTATGTTCGGGTAACAGTCAAATGATATTGGTCCTTTACAGAGACTTGATTCTATACTACTTAGTAAAGAATCATCAAAAGAGATGAATCGTCTATCTCTTAAGATAGCGAGAATAGATGTGTCAAGTCCTTCTTTAGTCAAGGGTTTTATTCCGACTTGTATTAAACCGATATGAACATAATTAAAATTTTTATCTTTTAATTTCTTTAAGGAATTTTCTGAAAATAAGTGGATAGTTTCAAAAGGCTTTGAAAGGGTTATATCACATTCTTCAGTTTTTATAACATAATCATTCTTTAGAAAATCAAGTTTTTTGGTCTTATAAATCATTTCTTTAGAAATCTTTGGTAATTCCCAATTATCAATTGCTTTATTAAAATCTTCAATAACAAATTCTTCTGAATTTACAACATTCTTAGAATCTTTAGTCTTCCCGGAAGAAGAGCTAGAAAAGGAAGATGTTCTATGAAATAAAGAGTCCATGTATGCAGAAATAAAAATGACTTAGTTTTACAGGAATGGCAAATCAATCCTAGGCTAAGAATTGGTTTTATTGCCCTTCAACTAAATCGGGACTTATGACCAAAAACTACCAAGGCACCAAGAAGGTCACACCATCACCATTCAAGCAAAGTTTCAACAAAAAAATACTCCGTCACGCACAAAACTCTATTCTATATATCACTCTCCCCCCCCCCGCTCTGACACCCCAAATATATATATATATATATATATATATATATATATATATATATATATATATATATATATATATATATATATATATATATATATATATATATAAATATAGATATATATTAAAGCATCCTGTATGGATAAAGTTTGTCGACCAACATTTTCAAGTTAGGACAAGTAATATGTTAGTAGTTACATTATATTTACCTTGTGTTATAACTAATTTAATTATGCAGAAAATGAGTCGTGTCAATAAGAACACGAGAGCTTTGAACAAGTGCAATCACCACCTTAGTCGAAAAAGATACATTGGATTAATGAAAGAAATTGTAATTGTGTTAAATATTTAAATTGTTAATGAAATAATTTATATATCAGTTAAGTGTGTAAATTTTTTGCTTTGTTAAATATTTATTAAAGGTTTAGTTAACTATTAAATTTTTTAACAGTTAACTAGTCTAATTTCTTTGTCAAAGTAATGTGCAGAATCAGGTCTTTTGGAAGAGTTAACTGACAAGAGTGAACTATGGAAGAGAGCTCGGATGCCAAAGAATGGAGGATACGACTTTGAAACCAAACGGATCATTAAGAAAATGGTAATCAAGTTTAACTAGAACAAGCATTGTTATGACATTAGATCTATGCTCATTTAATAATATTAGTTTCTTTATGGTGGGCTATTAGGAAATGCTAGAGAAGGGAGGACAAAAAGACTCATTCAATTCCGATGCAAGAAATGACTTACTTGCACAAGCATTGGGAAAGCTTCCTTGAACTGGTCATATGCAAGGCTTGGGCAAATTTATTTATCCTTCTATGTACTTTCACTGCCTGCGTGGACCCATCCAAAATGAGAGAGAGGGGGAGCTGGATGCTTGGAAAAAATCAGTAGATGAACAGTTGTTAGAAATTTCCAAAGAATTGAAGAGGACACCTCGCCATTTAGATATTTGAAGTTCCACTTTCCCACATAATATGGTCGATGATGACAGTGAGGGAGATGTTCATAAGGTGCTTTAGTTATCTATGTTACCCAAATATTTCCTAGTTTAAGTATTTTTCCTTGTATATCTTCCACTCATTAGAGTTTAATTTATTTACTATTTGTCGATAATGCTGACAGGAACTGGATAATTTAGGGAAGTCGGCTGTGAAGAAGAGGAAATGGATGTCTGGTCAAAGGGACGAACATCCTAAAGTATCAACACTAAGAAAGAAGGAAGAAGTTCGGAAGAAAGAAGAGACACTAAAAACTAAAACTACTGTCATTCCGATGAAGCCAAAAATGATGACAGTGAAAATGACAGTGAAAGAGATGCACATAAGGTTAGTTTATTCATAATAAATGGTTGTATTTTTCCTAGATTATGATTTATTGTCTTGTATATTTACTATTCAATCTAGTTTAATATACTTACTATTTCATATAATTAATCTTCATAGGAGGTAGATAATTTGGGCAAGCCACCAGCAAATATCGCTGCTACCATTCCGTTGAAGTGAACAAAAAATGAAGGCAGTCAAAGAGATGTGCACAAGATTAGTTAATAAAATTAACTATATTTAAGTTGTTTTTGTCTTTGTATGTGAGATTTCTTTTTTTTTCTGCCTAATTGTTTTAATTAATATAACTATACAAGTCAAGTACAATGTTTAAAACAAGGGCCAAGTTGCACAAGCTAGCTTTGCAGCCACAACATATTTATATATATTGTTGCATACTCTCTCTCTCTCTCTCTCTCTCTTTCTATATATATATATATATTGCTGCATACTATATATATGTGTGTGCGCGTCTTATTAGAATTAATTTTAAAAATGCAATTGCAAATCACCCAGTGAAATGTGTGTGGCCCATTTTTAAAAAAAAATCATTGGCATTAATGCTTGAATTATTCTTAGGAGTGAAAAGAAACTTATATTTACTTACAATTTCATATCATTAACATCCACAGGAGCCAGATGATTTGGGGAAGCCACCAAAAAACACTACTGCTGCCATTTTGAGGAAAAGTCCAAGACTTAATCCTTCAATCCCAAAGGATTATGCAAATGATGAGAGGAAAATAGTTGAAAGCAGTAACAAGCAATTGGATTTTTGATTGTGTTGATGGTACAAACTGATGGTATACAGGAGATGCATCCTGACAA